>NC_065596.1:0-57797 GCF_024542745.1 Macaca thibetana thibetana
GATTTAGCTGTATTCCATTCAATTTATTATGTTTTGTTTTCATTTTCCACGAAATCCAATGATTTGTCATTACTGTTATGATTTCTTCTTTGACCCATTAGTTATTTAGCAGTACATTTTTAAATTTCCACATATTTCTGAATTTTTTATTTTTTCTGCCTATGTTTGATTTCTAATTTTGTTGTGTTTTACTCCATTAACATACTTCGTATGACTCAACTTAAAAACAAAAACAAAAACAAAACAAAACCAAAAACCAAAAAAACACTTTATGGTGTGATAAGACAGAAATAAGATAGCACTCACATTCCAAAAGGGAGAAATCGGAAACATAAAATGGGTCTTGGGTCCCAAGCAACCCCAAAACCTACTTAAGCAAATTCGATTAGGTTTTAAGGCCACATACTAATTCTCTGTGACCTGATGCTTCACTCCCTGGGTCCTACAAGGCAATGATCCCATCGCTGAGCTCTGGAGCCCCCATTGGGCTGCCCAAACTCTGGGCCCACTGCTCTGTCCTTTCTGGCCTCTGCAACTATGACTCTTCCCTCAGTATAATTTTTCCCTTATTTCTTGCTATCTCCAATCCTATCAGTCCCAGTTTATGGTATCTGCTGATATAAAGTTCTCATAACCCTTATCAGTCTTCCATGCAATTCATGGGATTCTAAGCCACTAGACATAAAAGTTCTCCCCAGATCCTTTCTGAATAGCCCAAATTTTATTCTTGGTTTCTCATTAGATGTTTGATGAAATCCATAAATCACATGTCTAATCTCTTTAGCAATCTTAAATCATGGTTGTCCAGCCATAGCTTTAATGTTCTCTCCAGAACATCTTTTTTTTCTCATTTTTTGCTGCTGCCTGGCTAAGCAGAGAATTTTCCAAATCCTCAAGTGTTGGTTTCTTTTCGCTTAATGATTTCTTCCTCATTTTATCTATTTTCTCTTGTATTAAACTGGTATAAGTAAGAAGGAGAAACCAGAGAGTTTGTTCCACACTGTGCTTGGAAATATCAGTTCTTTGTTAACAAATTCTACTTTCCTCCCAACGGTAGAATGTAACTCAGTCAAGTTCTCTCCACTTTATGACAAGGGTCATCTTTTCTCCATTGACCAGTGACATGTTCTTCATATCTTTCTGAGACCTCACCAGAAGCACCTTTAGGATTCAAATCTCTACCAACCAAATTGAGTGGAAAATGTGGAGTTCTCATATGCCCTTTCACTTTCAAACCCATTTACCAGTTACTTCTAATATTAGAAGAAATGAATGTGATATCTTTGTTACAATTTATGAGTCAGTATTGAAATATTATTAATAGAAGTTCACATTAGTGTTTACTCTTTGTTTTGTATGGGCTGTGGGTATTGACAAATGTATAATGGCATGCTTACACCATTATAAAATGATGCAGATTCACTGATTCAAATTTTTCCTTTTCTAATTCATAATTTTGTTGATGTATTATTTTCTAATGGTTCCTTTCTGTGGGTGGGATCACTGATTCTGCATTTCTAAAGCTCTTTAATGCTCAATATTTTCTATCTAAATGGATTTTGTACTTGAAGGGAGCCTGACTGTATTAGTTTGTTCTCACACTGCTATAAAGAACTTTCCTAAGACTGGGTAATTTATAAAGGAAAGAGATTTAATTGACTCACAGTTCCATATGACTGCGGAGGCCTCAGGAAACTTACAATCATGGCAGAATGGGAAGCAGGCACATCTTACGTGGTAACAGGCAAGGGAGAGCAAGTGTGAAGGAGGAACTGTCAAACACTTATAAAACCATTAGATCTCATGAGAAGTCACTATCACAAGAACAGCAGGAGGGAAACCGTCCCCATGATCCAGTCACCTCCCAGCAGGTCTCTCCCTTGACATGTGGGAATTATGGCAATTACAATTTAAGATGAGTTTCAGTGGGGACACACAGCCAAACCATATCAGTGATTCTATATTTTTGTCTTTTTCTGTGACCCAAAACTTTCTAAACAGCTGCTCAACTTTATGCTTTTTCTCTTGATTCACTTACACCTTTGATTGTCTATAAGATATGAATTACCTTTATGATTTCAAGAATCAGTTGACTTTCCTACTAGGTATTTCATTCAAGTTCTTTTCTGAGCATTTTTTTCTGAGGACTCTATGTAAATCAGGTTTATAGAAAGCTGGTTGGAAGGCAGAAGACATAATGCCAAACTTAAAACAAAATTTTCCCCCAGCTGTCAGTTTCCTCTAAATAAGTTTTAGCTTTCACCTAAATTCCTAGTTCATTTTACCTAGTGGGAATGCATTTTTTGGGTAATGGAACACCCCTTTTATCTGTGCTCTAAGAGTGAAGAAACAAGAATGTGGGGCTGATTAGCACAATTGTTTTTCTATATGTAGATTTCTAAATAATGCCCCTGTTTACATAAATGTTTCTCACTCTGTCTTCTCTGTGGTCTGTTTATTATGAGCCTAACATCTCTTAAAATAAATGGGCATATTGGTTATTACTCACCAAACAACTGTAGTCTTAAATTGTGGCAGTATCTGATATCTTTATTTGTAGATCATTTCTACATTAGCTTCTGTCTAACAAATCATTTAACTAAATTTCCCCAACTAAAATCTATAGAAAAGTTACAAAAACAGTCAATTAATAAATTTCTACCTTTCACCTAGATTCATCAATTACTAATATTTGTCTCATTGGCTTTATATCTCATGGAATACATTTTCATACTATCTTTTGTGTGTGTTGCTTTGCATAGTCTTACTTGCCTTTGGGTGTTTGTTTTGCTTTGTTTCTTAACAGATTGTTCAATTAAAATCATTAAGTTTTAGGGCAATTCAAAGCCTTCGTAATACATTTTTTTAAATTGGAATGGACTTCCTTTATTTCCAGTCTGCCTCTTGGGTTTATTTTTGCATCTTACTTCCATTTTTAAGTAAGTATGCTTATATTTTGCAATTACCCAGATCCAAGCCCCCTTCTATCCTCTACTGACTCTGCTACTATAGACATATGTCTTCTCCCACTGACAGCATATCTTCTTTAACCAGATGTGTTATCATCTTGGAGTCCTCAAATACTGCCTAGTATTTTTGCTGAGATCTAATATATGTGTTGATTTAGAAAAACACAAACTCATGAATTCTGCCAATTCATGCACTAAAAATATCAGAAGTTATAGGAGGAAAAATGATATGGCAGAGTAATTAAATCTTTGACAGCCTCATAATCAGGGCTTCAGCTGAGCTTGTGACTATCGTAGTAATTATACAGCATATTAAATATTCACTGGTATTTCCACCCAGAATCAGCCCAGTCCATCGTTTGTAGAAAATTCAACGTTTTATGCATTTTCTTTGGAGACTGTCCCTTAGGGTAGCTACTCAAAAGAAGCATGAATTCCATCACAATTAAAAATCTTGTGAAGTCTACCTTTCTGTCATCAGGTTTTATTCAAGCATTTTTTAGCACAGGGAAAATATCCTCTCATCTATTTTATTTGTGTTTGCAGTATCATAGTATCACCAAACAGTTTGATGTCATAAAAAGAGGTGCAAAGTTTTGGGCCACTAAAATGTTTACTATTACTCAGAAAAGAACCTTGGTAGGTTTTTTCACCATTTTTTCCCCCTTTTTTTTTTTTTTTTTTTTTTTTTTTTTTTTTTTTTTGGTCTTTATGTATGGTGTTGTTTAGGCTTTCTGTTGAATTATGAGAAAGGGTACCCTTGATGATTTCTTAATTTGGGTAAAATTATTTAAATCTGGGAAAATGATGTTTGAGACTTTGTAACTTCTTTTTACACCCTTATCATTCCTTTATAGGCATGTGTCATCAGAACTAATTTGCACGCACCATGGCAAGTGAAGGGTATTTGATCATTCCACATTGATGCATTCTAGTTGACATCAGTATTTGGCCCCATTCCAATATGAGCAGATGATTTCTCTTAAATAGATCATAATCTTGCCACTGCAGCTCCCCTTTCTGCTCAGGAATGAAAAACAATAATAATTCTTCCAAAACAAGACTTTCATTAATTTCTGCCACTTCCGATATAGTTAAATCAATTGGCTTTATGGTTGCTGTGCTTCCTTCTAGAACACTTTGAAAAAATTACATATGGATATTTATTTCAGTAGCAATGTACTATATGAAGTGCAGGTGGTTGGTTTCTAATCTGAAGTTTCTGCCTTCCTTCTCTAATAGAGTTACATTTATTAGGCCTTAATTCATTTACCTACATATTTATTTATTTGTTTTAATATTGTAATAATGGTAGGGGCATTATAAACACTGTCTTAAAAAGATTGCTTTTTTTTTAGTTCTCGCTAAATTTGTTCAATATCATGGCAAACATATATGAAATCATTAATAATTTATGGTATTTTTCATACCTTTGTGGATAACAATGTGTAGACTACAAAAGCATTGCTTGGTAAAAGGTATAACCAAGGATGAAAATAACATATATTGTAAAATTGAGGAGGAACATAACTGTATTGGACACAGTCATTTACTCCTTTTTTCCCTTAGGAACCCAGCTTTTTTTAATTACGAGAAAACATAAACTTATACCTTGAATAGTTAATTTGGGGCCAAGCATCTGAGTTCTGCCTAGTGAAATATGGGTGAAAGAAATGCACATCACTTTCCAGGTTCAGCTTTTACATTTTGTAACACAGTATTCTCTACTATTTCTTCCCTTTGGATGGCAAAAGTGAGAATAATATGGTTAAGATTGGAGACACCAACAACAGAAGGACCTATTGGAGAAATGGCTAATTCTCACAGCTTGCATTGAACTCCGTGTTGAGGAAAATGGATACTTAGTGTGCCCATACAAGTTAGCTTTTGCATGACTAGTACAAAGACAAATTGCAAGAGGAAGAAGGCAGAAGTATAAAGATGGAAGTAGCTGATCTGGAGACACCTGGAGGAAAGGGTTGGCTATATAATATTAATATATTTTACTTCTGCCCTATTCAGTGTGGTCAGCTACTAACCCACACCATTTTATAACATCATAAGTTACTGCAAATGTGTTTTTTCCACATAAGCATGCTTAATGGCTACCCATAGTTTCTATGGATCACTATAACAGCCTTGTAAAAGTGCCATCTGTATGCTTGTCAGCAACTGCTGTCCTCAAGAAGGTTTTATTTTCCTTTTTGGTAAACTCTGCTTTAATAAGAAGATATAATTAGTAACAATAAGAATCAAATTTCCAGTTATTGTAATATTTTAGAAGTAAACAAACACTGATAAATAACTCTTTATTTCTGATGCTGCAGACATATGAGAAATGTAACTACTTTTGACAAGATCTGTGAAGAGAATGGTATTTTATTGTATTAGAATTCTCCAGAGGGACAGAACTGATCGGATATATGTGTATAAGAAAGGGAGTTTATTAGGGAGATTGGCTCACATGATCATAAAGCAAAGTCCCACAATTAGGCCATCTGCAAGCTGAGGAAGGAAAAAACCAGTGGTGGCTCAGTCCAAGTTCAAAAGCCTCAAAAGTAGGGAAGCCAAAAGTGCAGCCTTCAGTCTGTGACCAAAGGCCTGAGAGTCCCCGGCAACCGCTGGTGTAAGCCCAAGTGTTCAAAGGCAGAAGAACCTGGAGTCTGATGTCCAAGGGCAGAAGGAATGGAAAGAAGCATCCAGCATGGGAAAAAGGTGAAAACCAGAAGATAGTGAGTGAGCTTATCCCACCTTCTTCCACCTGCTTTGTTCTAGCCACACTGGCAGACCATTTGATGGGTCTTCCTCTTCCAGTCCACTGACTCAAATGTCAGTCTCCTCTGGCAACACCCTTACAGATCCACCCAGAAACAATACTTTACCTAGGCATCATTCAATCCAATCAAGTTGACACCTATTATTAACCATCACACTTATATAACATGTGTAGTTTCCATTTAAGAAGCATATTATATGCTTACTTTGAAAACATAAAAAAGACGAGATGTATAATTGAATTCCTATGAAGAGCATAGAGGTACTGAAATAAATATCTCCAGTACTTTTAGGATTCCTTACTAAATCTTATCTCTATTTTTATTACATGAATTAACTCTTAGAAACTCCTAATCATCCATGTTGACAGAGCCACTGACAAATACCAGGTTTTTTTACCCATAATAGATTGATTATCCACCCCCCAACCTCCTAGTTTTCAAAACAAGTCCTAGAAATGGCTTTACTCAGTGTATTTTATGATCATAAGTGTAGCATACCATTGATTACTGTACCCAGTAAATTAACACCCCTGATTTAGGGAAGAGCCATTCCCAAAACACAGGTGGTGTGGCTCCCAGGAGGAGGGAAGCATCTGGGCAGACAAACCATCAGCAGCAGCAGGGATGAATCTTCTCGGTTTTTGTATGTAAGTTGTGCTTTCTGAGACCCTTGTGTGTTGAGATCATCACTTAATGTGCCTCCCAGCATCTATTTTTTGTTGTTTTACTAAAAGTACATTGATTTATCTGTGGGGAACTATTTCTGCCCACTCTAGGTCTACATACATCAGATTAGGCATCCCTTCGCCCTGGATAGGCATAATCCAAATTGAGGCTCCTTCTAAAAATGAATGATTCAAGATGGGTCAATTCCAAGTGAATCTATTAGATGCAGTCTTGAAGATAGAACAAAAACCTGAACATGCTAGTTGCAACTTTCTCTCCACTTGGAAAGAAAATGCCTGAAAATAAAGCAAACTCAGAAAAAATAGGTATTAAGAGTTGAATAAAAATTTTGTAGTCCCAGCTAGCTACTCAGGTGGCTGAGGAGGAAGGCCTTGAGCCTAGTTTGAATTCAACTTGGGCAACATAGCAAGAATATCTCTAAAATGCAATAAAATAATTGAAGAAAAAGAGATTTCTGATGATGGTTTTCAAGCATTTTGACCCAACTCTTTTAAAGTTTGACTTTTCTATTGACTTCTTTTTTTTTCCTGTTAACCAATAAGTTTATATTTCTGCGTTAAGCTTAAGCTAGGTAATAAGTGAGGATAAGGGGAGGTTTGAGTTTAATATCATGTTTTTTTTTTTTTTTTTTTGAGACTTGGAATTGAGTCCTCACTGCAAGCTCCGCCTCCCGGGTTCACGCCATAATAAGTGAGGATAAGGGGAGGTTATGGAGCAATTCTCAGAGGAAAATTTGAATCTTTATTGACTGCCTGGATTTTCTTTTCATAAGCAAGTAAAGTAGGGAGCACGTGATCCATAAAGACTCACCACCATGGACTATATCACCAACCCTATCTAACAGAAGAAGGAAGTTGGATGTGATAATAGAGTTGCTTTGGGACCCAGAATCAGAGATAATGCTTAGAATGAAGAGACAGAAGTAACGTGAGGTTGGTACAGCTTCCTTTTCCTTTGTCCATGATACTCCTAATTAGTAAGCCATTTATTAAGAGTTTGAAAGTACCTCCACATGATATATACTTGCAGGTATTCCTGTTTTATTTTCATTTTTCTGGTCAGAATTCCTTTAGTACTACCTGAAATAACAGTATAGGTTATCCTGGATATTTGTGATAAAATATTTAGCTTATATTTTTTCATTTCTTCTATCCAGAGTAGTTTACTTTCTCCCTAAACCAGGTTATAAAACATCAAATCACCTAAAATGTCTGTGTTAAATAAAACACAAAATTTACTGTATGGATATTAAACATTTTTTCTGGAATTCAACTAAAATTTTATCAGTTTACATTTTAGTGAGAAACATACTAAAAAGAAAAAGCAAGAAAGGAAAGGGAAAGAAAGAAAGAGAAAGAAAGAAAGAAAGAAAGAAAGAAAGAAAGAAAGAAAAGAAAGAAAGAAAGAAAGAAAGAAAGAAAGAAAAAAAAGAAAAAGAAAAGAAAAAATAAAGAAAGGAAAGAAAGAAAGAAAAAGAAAGAAAGAAAGAAAGGAGGGAGGGAGGAAGGAAGGAAGGAAAGAAAAAAGAGAAAAAGAAAAGGGGGGAGGAGAAAGGAGAGAAAGGAAAGAAAGGAAAGAAGAGAAAGATGAAGGAAGAAAGGAAGAAGGAAGGAAAGGAAAGTAGGAAGGAAGGAAGGAAAAGAAAGAGGGAAGGAAGGAAGGAAGGAAGGAAGGAAGGAAGGAAGGAAGGAAGGAAGGAAGGAAGGAAGGAAGGAAGGAAAGGGAAGCGGGAGGGAGGGAGGGTGGGAAAGAATGGCCTGAGATTTAAGTCTAATTCACTGATAGTCTGAAATTACAAAAGTCACAGGTGTGTGTATTGAAGGGCCAAAATAAAGATTTGTCTTTGTTAATGTTGAGAACATGTTGTATAAATATTATTATTACCACGATATATATCTTTTACAAAACTGTAGTGTAACATAGTGATTCTACAGTTTCAAGATAAAACTATGCAATTTCCACATAAAGCTATTGTCTGATTTTTTTATTTAAAGAAAGTATGAATATGACTCAAAAGTGATTATATTGATAAATATATACTACATCCCACTATGAGAAATGCTGTGTGCTATCCTTTCTTATAGGTTTGTTAACCGCTCAGGGAACTGATCTCTCAATAACTTATGTTTTACGAGAATATATTTGTTTAATGGTACCACAGAGAATTGAGGACTTTACCAGTTCCTAACATAAGCTTAATATATAATCAGATTTTTTTTCCCTTTTTTTCCTCCTGTGCTGTGAGCTGACTCAAACTATTGCTCTCACTACTTTTTAATGTTGGAACATATTTGAAACAATCCCTTTTTTTTTTTTTTTTTTTCAAAAAAGCAAAAGCAAAAGCAACTGAGATGCTTGGAGTGTGTAATCATTCTCAGCAAACTATTGTAAGAACAGAAAACCAAACACCTCATGTTCTCACTCATAGGTGGGAATTAAACAATGAGATCACTTGGACACAGGAAGGGGAACATCACACACCAGGGTCTGTCGTGGGGTGGGGTGGGGGGAGGGATAGCATTAGGAGATATACCTAATGTAAATGATGAGTTAATGGGTGCAGCACACCAACATGGCACATGTATACATATGTAACAAACCTGCACGTTGTGCACATGTACCCTAGAACTTAAAGTATAATAAAAAATTAATAAAAATTTTAAAAAAAAGTATGTGGTAAAATGTTCAGTTAGTTACTAATCCACTGGAGTTAAGTGCAATCTCTGGAGGTGTTGAGCATGATCTAATACTGCAGCCTTCTACCTAAAGAGCACCACTACAGTAACAGCCCTGCCAAATATTCTCTGCTTTTCACTTACACCCAATAATGCTTCTCAAGATATCCCTTATAATGTTACTTAGACATGCACACAGGTGCTTGTTGAAGACTTTGACTTTAAAATGAATACCATTTACAATGGCAACACATTTGGCAAAGAAGTGAAAACTCTGAAAAATGCCAATGAAGAGATTGAATAATGTATTCTGAATATGTGTTTATTTATTTTTCTTTTTTGATGTCAAACATTTTGAAATGGACAGGCTCATTCATATATATACACCCTGCACCTTTTACTTTTTTCGTAATCAGAGACAGAATATCATAACTATTAGTCATAGGATCTTTGTGAATTTATGCAGATGGGCTGACTTCTTTGATAATTCCTGGTATCCAAAAGAAGTGTTAGATTGCTTGTGATTCCAGAAAAAGTTATTGGAGTAGCACAAATTATAACTCAGGATTTAAAAATAAAACATTTCTTTTTGTCTTTTCTTCTCATCTCTCTGTTTTCAAGCCCACTTGTTCTTCACATGGCTCTGAAAACAGAAAGATGAAAAGGAAAGACAAAAAGGAAACTAGTTGGGATGTCTTTACAATTATTCATCACTGAGCACACTGAATCCACTGTATGTCCCTACTCATAAACAAACAACTGCCCTGTGAACAGTAGAGCTCTTCTTTTACTTTCTTCTTCAAAATGTGACACTTTGAATAGTAATTGAACTTGGCTTGTAGAGATTATAATGTAAGAAGAAACTGTATGCTTCATTTAGTAGGAAGAATTCTCAAAATGATTCCGATAATTCACCTTTGATTCTCAACCCCTTCGATTGCAGGTGGACCCTCTAAATATGAATGTCATTCCTGTGAGTGTGGCACATTATGTGGCAAAGAGAGCTTATCTAGGTGGGGTTAACCTAATCACAGGAGCCCTTCATGAGTAGAGTTTTCTCCAGATGGTGGCAGAGATATTCAAAGCATGAGAATGATTCAAAGCACAATTGCTGGCTTTGAAAGTGGAGGGGGCAACATAGACCTTAAAAATGTTCCCCTCAACTTGACCGTATATAAAGTTTCCTTCTGACTATAGGCCCCTGACTTCCATTTTCTTAAAGCATTTATTTTTTAAAATATGAATATAGGGAGTGTAACAGAGATTTATCTGCTCTATTGAAATGTAAATCTTCTATAACACAAGAATATCTTTATCAATGATCTGGGAGTCATTCCTTTGACATTTACTCGTATAAGGAGAAAGAGATAGCATCCTTTCCTCCAAGTCCTTGTGGGAGGGTAGGAGCCCAACTTCAATAAGTGACAATAGACAAACACAGATTGCCTAATCACATTGACCAACCTCTCCACTAACATCTTCCAGTAGTTTTGCGTTAACTCACTCCAACATTTAAAAATCTTCCTGTCTTTTGCTTCAGTAGAGTTAAATTCAGTCCTTCTCGCATAGTTTAATAATCTCTTTCCACTATTCCAATAGTCTTGAATAAATTCACCCTTGTATTTTTCACTAGTCATGTAAATTTTCTTTTATGGTATATAAAAACTTGAGAATGGCATCTAGAACTGACAGAGATGTCTGCAGACAGTCAACTAGCAAAAGGGACTGAAGTTTTCCAGCTGCAGGAAACAGATTATACAGACAACCTAAATGAGCTGGAAATGAGTTCTTCCCCCAGAGTCTCAACATAAGAGTTCAGCTGAGCCAACCCCTTGATTTTGCTCTTGTGAGACTCTCACAGAGAACCTAGTTGAGCCTACAAGGACTTCTGACCTACAAAACTTATTCAAGCCACTCAATTTTTAGCAATTTGTTACAGAACAATAGAAAGTGAATATGCCTTAGTGGAACCCAAGAGAATTTTAAATTCCCTGGTTTGAATATAGGGAGTGTAACAGAGATTGAAGACTTTGGGGATATAGTTTTGGCTGTGCCCTAAATGGCACAGAATGTTTTCTAACTACCTTAAATGGCACAGCAGATTTTGTTTTAGTTTTGTTTTCATCTAAATCAGATACTCCAATGTAAAAAAAGTTTTTTGACTGTTTTGGATTTTGATAATTTTCTAAGCCAATTTATGTATTCAAATATAATTATTATCCATTATACATAATAAACCACACTTTAATAAAATAAATTATATTGAAATAAATATTTTAAATAATCGTATGTATTTTAACATGTCTGATATTGGTATATATGTAAGTTGGAAAGATTTGTTATTATTATGGCATAAAATAGGCAAATATTTGTTGTTAACTTTCATTCAAAGAAGGAATACTTTTAAGAGTCTTTAAAGTATGTCCTTTCAGATAGTCTGACACAGATTATCTAAGGAAACAGGAAAACTAAGAAGACCAATTTTGAGAATTCTTCCAAATGCTTCCAAGTGTGCATAGTATGAAATGATGTATTTTAAATCTGACGGCCTTTGTGTAAAACATATAAAGCCTTTTGTCTGGGCCTAGTGGCTCACTCGTATAATTACAGCACTTTGGGAGGCCAAGGCAGGCAAATACTTTGAGCTCAGGAATTAGGGAACAACCTAGACGACATGGAGAATCCCTGTCTGTGCAAAAAATACAAAAACTAGCTGCACATGTGCACCTGTAGTCCCCGCTACTTTGGAGGCGGAGGTGATAGGATGACTCAAACCCTGGAGGCAGAGGTTGTAGTGAGTCAAGATCATGCCACTGCACTCCAGCGTGGGCTACAGAGCCAGACCATCTCCCAAATATATATATGTATATGTACACATATATTTTATATATTTAATATATGTGTATCTCTATATTACATATATATATATATATATATATATAAAGCCTTTCAGTTGACCATGTCTGAAGTCTTTTTGTTAAAATGTCATTATTTCAGCTAGAAGACATTCCTATGCTGAGCATGTATTTTGATATACAATGAATGTAATTCATTAGGTAATCAACTAGAGTATATTAACAAAATGATTGTTATCATAATTATATTTAAAGTTGAGATTTTATGGCTTCATTCATAGAGCACAATCATCTAAACTATTTATTGAGTCATAACCTAGGTCATATTTCCAAGAATGTTACATGTTTCTTGACTCCAAGTATTACTGTGCAATTAATTCTAGGAACAATGCATTTTAAAATACGTTATGTATTTTATTAGGCCAAAGGGACCTGAAGTGCCAAACCTCTTCACACTTTACACACTAGTGTTCCTTTGTTAAAACCATTCTATAATCATACCAAATGTTCACTTGCCACACAATCAGACTGTGATCATTGAGTTTGTCATAGGTAGCCTGAGACATGGAGCCAAGAAATGATTTGTAAACCTTCTTTCTAGCTTTCTATTGTTCCATCAGAGAATCTTCTTAGAAGATCCAGTTTTCAGACTATACATTGTTATTTTGTTAAGCCTTTCCAAAAGGCCCCTTCATTCTTACTTTTAGATTTGGTAAATGCTTTCCCATAGCCTTGAAATAGAAGCCCCACTGACATCATACATTTTTAATATACCAAGATGTTTTACTGTAACAATCTGACCCACATCTTTTTCTCAGTAGCCATTTTCCTTGATTTCTAATATCAAATTTAAACTACTCAAAAGTGAATAATGTCTTGACTAAAATAAGTTTTTGTTTTTGTAATCATAGTTACACTCTTGTTTTAAGCTTTCAGAAAAAAATTGTTGGGGATGTTAAATAATGCTGATTGAATTCTAGTTATTTTAATGAGGAATACCTCCTCATTCTTTTTACCAGCCTGCTATTTACTGAGCATCCACTGTATTCACAGCACTATTACAAGCACTTACAGATTTTAACTAAAAGAAATATCTATCACACTCTTTCATGTGACAAAGAAAATGCAACTCTAATACATTGTGTTTATCTGTTTGTATTAGATGACACTTACTGAGAAAATTAACACAGTCATGCCTTACAGAGGTAAAAGGAAAGTGAAAATGTAGTTAGAGAAATAAGGGTGAAAAATGTGGTGAATTTTGGAGAACTGAGCTAGAAAGTTACCAATAAATTGAGTGATTTAAAATATGCTGTGTTATCGGAAGATTGCCTGACTCTTAATGACTGTACAATGAATGTAAGCCGTTATTACCTTTAAAATTATTAACATTTTTCTTAGCATGAATACTAAATGTTAAACATTCAAAAAGTACTTCACTGTCTGCCTTATATTTGTGATTTTTGTTCTACTATTCATA
This sequence comes from Macaca thibetana thibetana, assembly GCF_024542745.1. Classification (NCBI taxonomy): domain Eukaryota; kingdom Metazoa; phylum Chordata; class Mammalia; order Primates; family Cercopithecidae; genus Macaca; species Macaca thibetana. The sequence goes on from NC_065596.1 coordinate 13,444, forward strand.
AATTCATTCGCTTAATGAAATATGAATTTTAAGTCAACTATCTGCAAAATGTGGTGTTAGTGTAGTGAAAAAATGAGAAATGATCCTTACTTTTATGACTTTTCAGTTTAATGAAGAAGATTGACAGCAACATAAAATTATTTAGATAAATTTGGGTATAATTCTGACATTTTCTCTAGAAAAGAAGTGAAAAGAATATGGAAATAGGCCCAGGATATATTGGTTGAAATAACATATTTAAAGTGGACTCAGAATCAAAAAGTATCCCTGACTAAGGAAAGAGCAAGCATGAAAGACCTGAACCAGAAAGAAAGGAGCCTGGTACATTTGAGGGGATAGAAATATACCATTGTGACAGCAGCCTCTTTCAGAATTCTGAGAATGAAACAGAAAAAGCTGAGAAGTTGACATGAGGCAGTTAGCGCCTTACAGAACAGGTTAATGATTTTAGACTTGAGGCTTAAAACAGAAAATTGCTGCAGGGTTTCAAGTTTAGAAGTGACATGATCTGAGTCTTTTTAAGAACACTTTGGGTGTGCATAGAAATTCAATTGGTCTGGAGGTGGAGTAATTGTGGGAAGCCTATCTGGAAGAATAGTATAGTTATAGGGGCTCAAGCTGAGTTAAGTAAGTGGCTGTTTAGACAAAGACTTCAGGAATATTTAGTATGTAGTAAAAACAGGAATATTGAATTATTAGATGTGCTATTGGAGGGGAATGCAATGATTATAAGGGCAAACTAATGATATAAAATCAAATTAACTAGGGAGACAGTATACAGTAGGATAAAGGAAGAAAAAGTCTGAGGTATTTATTATGTAAAAATTGGATAATGGAAAGTTTTCCATAGTAGATTGAGGCCCACAGCTCTGAATTTCTATGAAAACAGAGTAGAAAATAGGTAGGAAAATGGAAAGAAGTTTGTGGAGAGGAAAGGAATAGAAATGAGTGAATGTTAAGGTATTTCAAATAGAATGAGGCAGGAAAGTGTCCAATAATTTTAGCCTCAGATGTTATTAGTGAGTTGATTTAAAAATTTAGTAAAATGCTGCCAGATTGAAGTAAGCCATGAGGGAATTAGGCAAAGAGGAAGTTCGGGGTACATGGGGACAATTGTTTGTAGAAGTTTGAATGTGAAGGATAATAAATAAATCAGTGGGAATGGTAAGCAAAGGAGGAGTTTGCCTAAGATGTTACAAATTAGTCAGGGTATTAGTGTTTGAAAATAGATCACTCATTACATAAAGTGTTTCCAAATTTCCTAGCATTCAGAAGACACTAATTAATGTCCCACAACAATATCTTGACTTTTAATTATCTGTATAGTTTGCCAACATTTCTGACAAATCCCAAATAATTTTTAAGTTTCTGCAAATATCTCTTGGTCATTTATTAACTAGTTTCTCCCTCTCCTATGGTACACTATGCCATTTTGAAGCAAAATGTGTATTTGGTACACAAAAATTAAAGTTATGGTGTTTAACAAAATGTAATAAAGATCTCTGGTCAACATATGCAAAGCACAATTCAGACAATGAAATTTTTATATGGCATATTAGATAATACTGGAAATTCTTAATTGACACTCCACCAGAGATCTTCTAATGTGGGCAACTTTGCTTACTTCCTTACCTGCTACCTTGTTAGAACCGCCAACCTGTTTTCTCCCAGAGATAGTTGTATTGATTATTCCCTTAATTTGGAATTCAGCCTTTCCAATGACAGGCATTGGACCAAAGAGAAGAGAAAAAAATAAGAATTTTATTTTTTCATCTCTGCTTGTAGGTTCAACTTTTGTTAAACTTAAGAGAATCTGTAAAAATGCAACTAACATCACAAACAGACAATTCTCACATTATTCATCTGAACAGTTTTGCCTCTCATGGAAGTTCTCATTCATATTCTAGTCTATGATTTCCATTTTATGTTTGCATAAACACAGAAATCCTTTACTAGTTTTTGAGCTTAATAGGTTTTACCCTCTAATAAAAAGATAATGTGATTCATCCTCATAAGTAAATTTTAATTTATCCACTGGAAAAAAAAAGTCAACTATTGGGAATTTCAAAACAGAAATTTTCATTTTCTTTCTATACATTATTTCATTTACATTACAGTCCAGTGTTTTACATGTGTTATTATGTTATACTTGAATCAGTTAGGAAAGTCAAAATTATCCCAAAGAGTATAAGGAAAAGATGATGTACTTTAAAAACATAATGGAAACTTTGGAAATAATGATAGGAAAAAGTGACTCAGAGTTGATCCTGAGAATATAAGCAAGATAAACTTGAAAAATTTTGAAGATACATTATAACTTCTAGAGGAAAAAAAAAAGGTAGAAAATTATTAATACACTAATCTTCACCCGCAACCAGTAAAAAAAGATAAATTCTTTAGAAAATGAGTAAACTTTGAAATTCATTTGCATCCTAAATGTATATCTTTATAAATAACTATTTAAATGTGTGACTGTGATTTAACTACTGGCTACACATTTCATTCAATCATTAAATTGTATTTCTTTCAGTAACAATAAAACACAGAAGTAGTAAAAGTTCATTGGTAACCATCAGCGGTTGGGTTGTAAATATCAAATAATAAGATAAACTACAGTACAACTGACTTCACTGGAGAAAAATTTAGTGGCAAATTTGTTTACTTCCTCATAATATGTGGTAATAATTGGCCCCTTTTTTTTTTTTTTTTTTTTTTTTTTTTTTTTTTTTTGAGACGGAGTCTCGCTGTGTCTCCCACTGGAGTGCAGTGGCGTGATCTTCACTGCAAGGCCTCCCGGGTTCATTTCTCCCGCCTCAGCCTCCTGAGTAGCTGAGACATAGGCGCCCGCCACCACGCCCGGCTTTTTTTGTATTTTTAGTAGAGATGGGGTTTCACCGTGTTAGCCAGGATAGTCTCGACTTTCGTGAACCCCCGCCTCGGCCTCCCAAAGTGCTGGGATTACAGGCTTGAGCCACCGCGCCTGGCCCGTAGAACTTCTTTAAGGTCATTTATGATCATAATTAAAAGAAGTATTACTTTAAATCATTAATCTACAATCAGCCAGCTATTTGATTCATATTTGATTAATAAATCAAAACGTCCTTCTCAACCGGATTGGTCTAACCTTCAGAACACATTTTGCAAGTCCCTGCTTGATTCAAAGTGGTCTTACATCCCTAGTGAAAGTAATAAGTAAAAATTATTCTCTAACCCTTTCAAATATTTTCCTGAAACTGTATTTATCTTTCTGTAAACCAACTTTTAGAAAGAATAAATAAACTAATAAATTGTTGGTTTGTATGAGGTAAGACAAAATGTTTGGACACATTTTTTCTTTTCTTTAGTGACAGAATCAAATAATTATTTTTGATGCTCAATAGAAGCAACCTGAATATATCACAAAACTTAATCCAGGCTTAATTTCACTTTATGTAAAGATAGTCTAGTCTACGCCATTCCTACCACCTACAAATCAAAACTTAGTATTCAATATTTGGGCAGGTGGAAAGAAATTTCCAATAAAAGTTCTGAGGTAGATTAGAGAATAAAAATAAGAGTGGGACAGATGGGTAATGGTTAATAAGTCTTGACTATTAAAAACAGTATATTTAAAATAGAGGGATTTAAAATACAGAAGCAATAACATGACATTTGGAAGGAAAGATGGTGACAGAGTCCAGGTGTTTAGATATCCTTTTATTCAGAAGATATCAGATAGGGTAGCACAGTTATTACAGAAACAAATGAAAACACATGTTGTTATTCTGACAGTCACAGTGGGGTCAGTAATTCTGCAGTATAAAACAACTTCAAAATTTTGCTTGTTTGACAAATGGAAAGTTTGCATTTCAAGTACATGTCCTATGTAGATTATTAGATCAATCTGCCCAAGGAGTTACTCAGGGATGTGAGATAATGGAGGCTTGTTGACATGAGCATGTGTGATCACCAGAACTGTGGGAAGTGCAAGCGGTGAATTATTAACTGGCTTTTAAAGATTTGGGTCCAAAGTGAGCCATATCACTCCCGATTATACCACATTGGCTAAAGCAAGTCATATGGAGACAGAAAACATCAAAAAACTTCCTTAATAAAGAAAACTTCAAAAATGCCTACCATGTTTCTGCAAAGAATAAAACTGGAAAGATTGGTTGAACAACTTGGATCCTTATCACAGTTGGTCTGTCTGTTCACTAGATATTATGGTTAGGATTCTTCATCCAGGCAAAATATACTGTAAATGTTTTATCCAGTGATAGTGTCCCAACCCTAGAGCCAAAGACATGGAAGTGAATGGGGAAAGAAATTATCCCCACACACACCAAGTAGAATTGGAGGAATCCAGACAATGAAACTGAAATACTCTCTTTCAAAAAGAAGATTAATGAGAGAATAAAAGAGTTTATGGTTAATAGCAATTCTGTAACTCTAGTCGGAATTAAAGGTGACCTATTTTATGATGGTGTTTGGGTCATGCTCTTTGTTAGAGGTCCAGATCTTCTCTCTGGGATAAATTCCTAAATCTACTGTTCTCTATGGTCTTTATTTCTATATAAGGGAAGAGGAGGGGAAAGGAGGGGAAGGGAGGGGAGGGGAGGGGATGAGAGGGGGAGAAAAGGAGAGGAGGAAAGGGAAGGATCTTCTTTTTCCACTACTTTCTTTGTCATATCTGAAGTGAACAATGTGCCCTCCTTAAGAGCTTAGGCATTTGTCGTTTACCTCCTATTTGTAGACCGTTAACTCAAACAATGTTATAGAAATGGAGATATTTATATCCAGAGTTCTGGTTATAATGGTAGCTTTCCTCTCTATATACATGGTAGGTTTTTTATTCTATTCTTCTTAGTTTTATGTGCCAATAAACATTCATTTCAGTTTTTGTTTTTTTTTTGTTTGTTTAAAAACAAATGTCTTGCAACATTCCTCTGCTTTTTTGTGCTCCAAAACTTCTTTTTCTTTCTCAACTTACTTGCAGAAACCATGAGACTATCAGACTTTGAGGTCAAGGTGCACCTTTAGTATCATTTCCTGAATCATTTTTATTCCAATTGAAAAAATCTGTTGAGCTCTACCATAATCCATTCAAAAGTATTAACAATAGAAAGATTGTTAATACCCTTGATTTGATCCTTATAGAAAGGTCGACTTTGATCCTCCCTTGTTATCAAAGTACATCTTAATAATATTTCATGTTATATTGTGGTTGAAAATTTTTTAGGTCTCTGAGCTTTTTGACAATATTCTATTTCATTTCTGATTATTCACTTGTACATTTGTCTCTGAGTTCATCTACTTTAGCGATATTTCATTAAGTACAGTAAACTGCAAGCTATTACTACATCAAACAAGATATTTCAAGAAGAAATAACTCAGATATGAATGTGGACATGGGCAATCAGAATGAAATAGAATGTAACCTGTTGCCAGCTGTTCCTACATTGCTACCTGTTGTTCCTTATGAACCTGGCATTATACTTGCATGCACACACATACATGCGTGTATGTATTATGGTGAGGTTTTTACTAAATACTTTGTCATTGCCGTGGTGATCATCTTACAGTGAATTGCCATCTTTCCGGTACCCATTCCCTTGCCCCTTAGCTTCTTGCATTATTTATGTATGTATGTATTTATTTATTTATTTATTTATTTATGGGGTGGAATTTCACTCTTGTCGCCCAGGCCACATTGCAATGGCACAATCTTGGGTCACTGCAACCTCTGCCTCCAGGGTTGAAGCGATTCGCCTGCCTCAGTCTCCCGAGTAGCCGGGATTACAGGCATGCGCCACCACCCCAGGCTAATTTTTATATTTTTAGTACAGACAGGGTTTCACCATGTTGACCAGACTGTCTCGAACTCCTGACCTCAGGAGATCCACCTGCCTCGGCCTCCCAAAGTGCTGCGATCACAGGCGTGAGCCACTGCACCCAGACTATATTCGTTTCTATTTTCCCCAGAACACGCTTTATTCTTTACTTTGCTTGGAAACAATCTGCATTCCAAATATGTTTAGAATTGCTATAAATGAGTAAGAGAAATACATAGCATAGTATTTTTAAATGAGTACAAAAGTGGATTATGTATTCTATAATTCTATGAAAAGGTGTGTTCAACCTTGTAAGCATAAAAGCAAAACAAATTAAAACAACCATGAGAGTGGCAAAAAATGAAACAAAAAATTTCATTGTGAAGTGTGGATAAGAGAATAAGTTGGTACAATCATTTTGGTAATTAGGATATAATTGTATACTAATTTGGAAGATGTACATAACTTGTCACACAGAAATCCCACTGGATTTTATCATAATAGACTTAAACTAGAAGAAAATCCTATGTCTATCAATTACAAAATAAATATTATTTCTTATTGATACAATGAATTACCATAGAGCAATAAAAATAAATGGCATCTCTAATATCTAAAATTATCTAAGACAATTTTTACAAACCTCTTGACTGAAACAAGATGTCAAATAAAAACATATATTACCATTAATAAGCATAACAGACAAAACAAAATTAACTTTAAGGATGAATACAAAGGTGTATAACGTTTTTTGAAAAGGCGATATTGGGAGGCTGAGGTGGGTGGATCACGAGGTCAGGAGTTCGAGACCAGCCTGGCCAGAATAGTGAAGCCCTGTCTCTACAAAAAATACAAAAAGTTAGCCGGGTGTGTGGTGGGCGCCTGTAATTCCAACTACTCAGGAGGCTGAGGGAGAATTGCTTGAACCTGGGAGACAGATGTTGCAGTGAGCCGAGATCACATCATTGCACTCCAGCCTGGGTGACAGAGCGAGACTCTGTCTCAAAAAAAAAAAAAAAAAAAAAAGGAGATAATTATCATAAATTTTAGTGTAAAGTTTACACCCAGGTCAGCTGCAGAGAGGTTTCATATTTACAGATGAATTGGTGGAGGCTTCTTGAATACTGATTATAGTTATAGCCATGGCTCTTTGTGTACCTTATTTTTTCCAGGCACATATATTTTTATGTATCATTCTTTATATATGTTAAATCCTAACAAAACAAATACAGATTAACTAATTTTAAAATACTAATTGGTTCTGTAATAAAGTAAACCTATTATGATTCACCTGAATAGGAAACTAAAATCCTAAATAGGATTCACAGAATATTGTTTTTCAATGAGCAAGCCGAATCCCAGTAGTCTGGCTGAACGTTCCATCTGTGGCATGTACTAGCTGTTTGCACTTGGCAAAGTTATTTTGTATCTCTGAACCTGTTTTGTGGTTGCTACAAAACTAATAGTAAAGGAACGCTTATCATCTCATTGTTGTGAGGATTCAATAATATGTGATATGAAAACTGCTTTACAATGTGGCTTATGATTATGATTATTTTATTATTATTATTTAAACCATACTGTTAATTAAGAACAGAACTGGAACTGCTCTTGAGTCTTTCTTGCTTCACAATGTATCCCTCATTTCTCTAACACATTCTGCTTTTAGGTTCCTCAAGGGCTTTGTGCAATTTAGTTACATTTTCAGAATCATAAATAATCTCTGTCAAGCCTAGCATGTCTAGGTAAACATCCTATTATGGTGAGATTAAATTTTAATTTTTTGTAAATAAAAAATATCCAACAAGAATAACACCCTCATTAGATAAAAATGCATCTCCTGTGAGTTGGTGTCAATAATTAAACTAAGGATGTGATCTGCACTCTAGAATCTTAACATATCGACTCTACCAACCAAGAGTTATCTTCAACAATTTCATTTAAAATTTTTAGGTATAATCAGTTTTGAAATGGTTGTATATGAGTCTTACTAAAACAATATTTGACAATATTCTATTTCATATCTGAGTACTCATTTTTACATTTGGTTCTGAGTTTATCTACTCTAGTTGTATTTCATTAAGTACAGTAAATAAACGGCAAGGTATTACTGCACCAAACAAGGTATTTCAAGAAAAAATAATGAGAAATGAATGTGCAATTGGGTAATCAGAAATGAAATAGAACGTAATCTGTTCCCAGTGTATTTTTCGTGACTACCTGTGGTTCCTTTTGAATCTTACGCAGAGGTTTTGTAATTGCATGACAGTAAAAGCAAATCTTGGTTTATAACTTAGGGTTAAAAAATCTTAATTGTGTTCACACAGTAACCAATTGCCTGTTTGTCTATTTGTTGAGTTTTTATGGCCTTCTTTATATTCACAATATTAAATTTATTGTGGTACAAATGGATGGTTAAGGCAAGCAGAAATGCATACTTGTCTAATTTAAATATGTTTGATTTTATTTTCTATTAGATTTCAGCTCCTTAATTTAATTTAGTACATTTTCTCCTGTGCAACCAGAATGTTTATTAACATGCTTATAATAACAACATAATGTAATCCCAGCACTTTGGGAGGCCGAGACGGACGGATCACAAGGTCAGGAGATCGAGACCATCCTGGCTAACCCGTTGAAACCCCGTCTCTACTAAAAAATACAAAAAACTAGCCGGGCAAGGTGGCGGGCGCCTGTAGTCCCAGCTACTGGGGCGGCTGAGGCAGGAGAATGGCGTAAACCCGGGAGGCGGAGCTTGCAGTGAGCTGAGATCCCGCCACTGCACTCCAGCCTGGGAGACAGAGCGAGGCTCCGTCTCAAAAAAAAAGCAAAAAACAAAAAAAACAAAACAAAACAAAAAACATAAATGAGTAAGCTACACCAAAAGATGGATTTTTTAGTTAAGACTTAACATTTCCACCAGATGGCAGCCCAACCCCTAAAATGCTAGAGCTTACTAGAAAGCATAGAATGAATATGAAAATTTAATACTTGAGTGTCTGATAAAATAAAATTTTTTAAAATCTCTTATAATTAGTTATAATATATTGAATTATAGTTATTAAATGCATAGGTATATAGGTATGTTAATATTTTGTTTTTTAATCTTGATCTTCACATTAAAGTTAAGAAATAAAAATAAAATTTTTTACTGGAGACTGTATATTGTTTTCAAAAGTAAATAATAACATTAAATAGTATGTTTTCCTGAATGATGCACAAATTTCAAAATATTAGTTATTTACTTAAGGATCAGTGAAGGCAAGTCATATTAATTATGTCGATGTACAGATTTAAAAAAAATACACATTTGATAAGAACTCTCTCTACTAGGAAACAATAAAAGAATTAAAACATTGATAATTTTATAAGACATACGCTTTTGGAATATAGAGGGAGAAATTAATTTTAGTGCAAAAATATATTTAGTTTGAGGAGGAAAGATGTATTTTTATAGCGGGGATAACGCTTTATCTGGGCCTCAAGGAAGGTAAAATCAGTATTTATACATATGGGAAAAGGGAGAAAGCTATTCAGGAAATGGAGACCAGTGAATGTAGAGCCAAGGTGTGAGAAATGTCCTGAGTTGTTTGGAAACAAACTGTTGTATCAGTTTGGGAGTCATCAGAAAGTAAAATGAGTACATCAAAATCAAGAGACAGAAGAGAGAAAAATATGGTAGATAATGATTTTGAAGGCCTCGATAACCTACTAAAAAGTTTTAAAGCATAAACTATTTTAAATAAATCCCATTGCATATTTTAAGCAATGAAAGATTAATTGGGAAGCTGGAAAATCAGAGGCAAATTGTACACCCTGGGAAGGAGTTTATAGAGCCTGTTTCAAACCATAGGATGAAAAATGAAATGAAAAGAAGGTGACAGGTGAACAAATGCACATTTCATTGGTGACTTCTTGTTATACTCCTTCAGTCATTAATAAGGAACCAATGCTTGCTCTTGGTTCCCAGGAAAGTGCCAAAGACTGTCCTAGGTTATTGTTTATCCATTCTGTCTATTTTATATGAACAACAGCAGTATTATTTTGGTAAGGGAGGGAAAAAAAAAAAGTATTTCTGAGATTTTTAATTTGAGAGACAGGACCATGATTGCTTTAACCAAGGTAGAGAATGCCTAAGTAACAAGCTGAAATGGTGTTAAAATGATGGAAGGGCAGGCAGTGGTAGTTATCTTAGATTTGATGTATTGATTTTTGGAAAGATAGCCTAGTTGTTATACTAATAGGCAGTTGGGAACACAGATGAGACTGAAACTTTATAGAGATCTAGGCTGTAACAAAGATTTGCCGGTCAAATCTGAAAAGCAATCTTTTGGGAATGAATGAGGTTGTCCACGATAGTAGTAGGGAGGTGAGTAAGGAAGGACCCAGAGGAGCTTGACGCTGAAGTAGAAAGAAAATACATACATGCATACATTAATAATATAACATTAATATTATTTAATGTGTATTGAGGATTTATCATGGGTCAGATACTCAATAAAATGCTGTAAATTTTAAAGAACATTTTGTCTTCTAAACAACTCTCTGAGGTAATATTGCTATTCCAATTTCACAGAAAAGGAAATAGGTACAGAGAAGTTAGAAAATGTGGCCTGGGTGACACAGAAAGGATGTGGTAAAGTCAAATTCTAAACTTCTATTATCTGATTCTACACTTTGAGCTTTTCTTCTCCAGGTTGTACTGTCTTTTAGGATGAAGTTCTAACTTCTCATGTATTTTCCTTCCTTAATAAAATAATGAATTACATTAATAAATGAAAAAGCATGCTTTCATTTTTGCTATACACTCTACTTGAGAATATTACAATAAGCTTTTGGTATTTCCCTTCCCTCCCTCCCCTCCCCTCCCCCCCTCCCCTCCCCTCCCTCCCCCCTTTCCCCTCCCCTCCCCCCCCCCCTCCCCTTCCCCTCCCCTCCCCTCCCCTCTCTTTCTTTTCTTTCTTTCTTTTCTTCTTTCTTTTTCTCTCTCTCTCCCCCCTCTGTCTCTCTTTCTTTTTTGTTTCTTAGGATTTTTACCTTTGTATCTGTAAGTAAAGCTTGGTTAGTTTTTGTTTTGTTTTGTTTTGCTTGTTTGCTTTTTCTAGAAGATGTTTGATAAAAGATTCTGGGAATGTAGACTGTCCTTAAGTCTTATATGTATTTATAATTCTTACATGCATTTATATGTATTTCAACACATGAAAATTGGAGCAACTTCCTTAACCACGAGAGTGTCTGTTGTTTTTTTAGTTGTTGTTGTTGCTGCCACTGTTGGTTTCTGTCATTCCTGGCTGGGAAAAACGTCAATTTGATTTTAGGCTTGGGTTGGAAGTAGGAGTCAGTGGAAAGAGCAGTTGACATTACAGGTGGGAGAGGAATTGATGGCAAATCCAGGTCCTGGCAACACAGCTATGAAAGGGGATGCTAACAGTGGTACACAGGTTTGCCTTGGGATAGCGGTATATATCTCTCCTAAACAAAAGGAAGAGAAAAGAAAGAATGAGGATGCAGAGTAATTTCTGCTGGAAATTTATATCTCCTGCAACAAAACTGGATTAAGCAATGGTAAAAAAATTCGGGACTGGGTATTTACCCATATCATTAATTCAGAAAAAAAGTGTGATAAACAATAGATAGACTCCTTTTTTATAGAAAGGTTGGTTTTGAAATAGAGCGCTGTGCAGCTCCAGCACTGAATGTGGAATGATGTTGTAACCAAGGCAGAAATGCAAAATATGGAAGTTTATTTACTTTTCTCTCTCATGGAATTTCCTCATGCACTGGTACCCTTTGGGTGTGTGGAAAATGAATAATTGAAAACAAATATTTGCAAATTAATAAGTCAGGGTGTGTTTAGTGAATCTTTTGATTATTCATCATAAGTGAAATCACATGACAACAAATAACTAATAAAGTGTAGCAATGCAAATTAGTACATAAGCTATCCTAAATGTAAAGGCAGATGCTTTCTATATCAATTATGTTTCATTTTTAACTTAAGATTTTACTTTTGTTCAAGATAACCGTTGATTATGTTTCCATGTATATATATAGTACATGCCATGTGTATGTATTGCCCAGCCACTAGCTACTTATTACTAATTAATTTAAATTTACCTCAACTAGATTGAAATACAAGGAAATGTTCAATGACTCAGTCATAATACCCACATTTCATGACCTCAGTATCCACAAGGGGTTAGTCACTACTATATTGTCTACTGCAGAAATAGAATATTTTTAGAATCAAGGCAGCCTTAATGTTCCTCTCAGCTTGACTGAACTCTAGACAGGCTTTTTCCTATTTCTAATCTCTGAGTTCCCTTTTCTTAGAACATTTTTTGGAAAACTTGTAATCATAAATTCATTATCTGTTCCTTTGAGATGTATGTAAATCTATTTAAAAGTCTCTCACTAGTATTTAAACCCAGGAATTTCTTTCTGCAGGATCTGGGAGCCATCTTCTTGAAATGTAAATATCAAGAATGATAGCACTCCTATCTCCCAGTCTTTGTAGGAGGGTAGGAGCCTAACTTCAGCGGGCATATCATTCTTGTGATAAAGATATGGGCTAGTTTATTTTTCCTTTGGGAACCCCTACTAGCAAAAACAGCTTATGATCTCCCCCACTCCCCCACCTCCTTCACCAACTTTTAAAATCCTCCAGCCTTTATTCCATTGTAGTTGAGTTCAAATTGAGTTCTCATCTGTCCTCTTGAATAAAATGTTCCTTGCCTGTGTAATATTGATACAATTTTTGCTTTGACATCATCAAAGTAGAAAGTTGTATTACAAAGGGGTCATCTATATTATGAAAAAAAGATAAAATGTTTTGTTAAAACTTGGCTGATACTAGAACATAGTCTTTCCTGGATTATCAAGAAAAAAAAATGTTAACCCTGTTTATATGTGTTTTTATGTTCTTTGTGATAAAACACTTATGCATAGTGAAAAAAATCCTATTTTCCTCAAAATGTGCAAGATTTAATGTGATAGTGACTTAAGAGCATTAGGAGCTATTATTTCTTAAGCTGCAATTTTATACTTCATTTTTAAATATAATGTTAGTGATAAGAGATATAAAACAAAGATAGCCCAATTCACCTCTCTGTCTTTAAAAACAACCAGTAAACTCTGGCATCGGTCTAAAAACTTCAAATTTACCATCCTAAAAAAGTAATTGGTGAGTGTTCTGTTGGTTTTTTTTTCATGTATCTACAAAGACTAAGTAAACTAGAAGTAAATATTTGAATCAATTAGAATAAACCCCTATTTTTGTTTGTTTGTTTCCTAGAAATAGTGAGTTCAAAAGTGCATGGTAAACACATATGTAGCATTGCATATATATGTATGGGGTGTGTGTTTTTATGATTGTGCATAGGTACATGCATACACCTACACATAGGTATTGATATAATGTATTATACAATAATACATACATTTTATGAAGAGAATACATTTTTGCAGACACAGGTTGGCCTAATGACAATTGATATTATAATCATTACATAAGACATACTCATGATACATCATTTATTGCTTTTGGGTTTAATCCATTCACTCTGTAGAGAGGATATGAAAATACTATGTGGCAATTTCAGTGGAGAAGCATTTATATTTTTACATCCCCAATCTTTCATAGTTATCTGGTCCACAATTATTTTCCCATATATTATGTTTATTGTCTTACAGAACAATATAAAATAATGAATCTCTTCTATTTTGAATGTATCTCAATTTATTTTCATAACATTTAAGTGACGTTGCTGAATTTTGAGCATATATGGCATAACAAGCTTTCAAAGAAAGACACCTCAATTTTTCTAAGTAAAATTCAAGCGGTGGAAGCTGAAGTTAATGGCCATCCAGAGAGAGAACTGACCTGCCATGGGCAAGTGATGTGCCCTAGGCATCAATCAATTTGATTTACAGAGGCAACAGGGCTCATCGACTGGTCCAGCAAGTGGTTAAGTGTAGAAGGCTGGCTGATAAAGTTTGTAGTGTTTAAAACAAATTCTGCTGAGGAAAAATCATTCTTACTTGAATTATCTAGAATGATTAAATTTATTAAGTAAATATCCCAGGTTGTATGGTAATATAATTTACCTTACACTGATACAGCATGGCATCGTTATCAGCATCTTTCTTCCAGTGAGAATTAGTCTATCTATTAGAATACAATAATATTGATTTAGTTTTTCCAAGAGCAACAGGAACCCAATTCTTATTGAAAAATAGGAAATACATTGCAGAAACTAAATTATAGATATTAATGTATAACAGATATGTAGAAAAAGCCAGTATGTAACTCACATTCATATTATGTAGTAATGTAAACATCTAAGTGTATGGTCATCCTTATAAAAATCATAGTTGGGTGTTGGGAAGTTAATGAAGATCACTGCAGAATATAACACTAAGAAAGATAGCATACCAGAGATTAGTATGAAGAAAAAATATTTGAAGTCAATGAAAGATCCAAGGCATGAGTTAGCCAGCAAAAAACTTCTGGCAGGTTAAGTATAGATGAGTTGTATGTGGTTAAAAAGTATCTTTCCCCAAGTTAGTATTGCATTCTTTTTTTCTAGAGAAAAAAATGAGTTTACAAGTTTCTTATTAAAAATTAAGAAGTCTGTGCCAGACCCATCAATGTTTATAGACAGGCTCACCATTCAGCTTGATCCTACTGGAAGTCACTGTGGAAAGAGACCACAACTTTCCTATTCCCCCTTTTTAGGTTTTCTTCCTCTCAATTTCATATTCTTCTAGCTCCACCTATAAATTCCCTGCTATAGTTATTGAAAATCTTTAAATTCTTCCAAGTTTGGTTTGACCCAATGAAGTTAGACACATTTCACAAACTAGCGTCTAGCTCACCTAGAAGTCTCCTTCAGTGTTGGTTTCCTCATTATTTGTATACTATGTCTGTTGCATGAACTCCTTGTCTGGGTTGGAGACACAAGTCTCTTTTAAGTAGAGAATATGTATTTATTAGAAATTAGGAGAAATGTCAAAACAAATATATTTATAAATAAGCAGCACTGGAAACTAAATTGAGACTTGGCCTTAGGTTTTATGTCAGGGTGGGGTGAGAGTGGGTACTATAAGAGACCTCCGAGATTCTGATATTATCAGAGAAGTTCCCAAAGAGGAACATATACTCAATATATTACCAAATCCCTTACAAGGTAACGGTTTGCAACCTATTCAAATTTATCTGTTATTAGAGAAAGACACCTATTGGTGAGATAAATTAATATCAGCCCCAGAATGTCTTGCAGCAGACCTGTGGTCACACATGTGCTGTGTGACCCAAGCACTCCTAGCTTCCACTGATTCATCCAGAATTAAACACTTGATTCAAACTGAGGAATTTCTTTCTTCCAGTGTTTAGAATTTAGTGAGGTCCAAAACAAAGACATACTGGATCTGAATACTGCCGTTTAGTGCTCTGAAAAAATGTTATTTGTGTTTCTACTGCTTAAGATTTTGACACTTGATGCAGGTTTTACTTGAATCTTGGTGTTTCAAACTTTTCATTGACTTCTATTTTCCCAAGCTTTAATTTCTGTTTTTGTTTATTTGTTTCATATAGCTTATATATTTTAGAAGTGAGTGGCCGGGCGCGGTGGCTCAAGCCTGTAATCCCAGCACTTTGGGAGGCCGAGACGGGCGGATCACGAGGTCAGGAGATCGAGACCATCCTGGCTAACACGGTGAAACCCCGTCTCTATTAAGAAATACAAAAAACTAGCCGGGCGAGGTGGCGGGCGCCTGTAGTCCCAGCTACTCGGGAGGCTGAGGCCGGAGAATGGCGTAAACCCGGGAGGCGGAGCTTGCAGTGAGCTGAGATCCGGCCACTGCACTCCAGCCTGGGTGACAGAGCGAGACTCCGTCTCAAAAAAAAAAAAAAAAAAAAAAAAAAAAGAAAGTGAGTATAAGATTCTGTTTTTACATATTTCATGGTGAAGGAGAATTAGCATAGTTGAAGAAAAAAAAATACCTAAAATGAGAAGGATCCATGTATAGTCAATTCAGTGTGTGTAATTATATGCACCTACTGATTTGGAAGATGACCTTTCACACACTGATGTAGTACACAAGAGACGAGATCTTGCTCATTGTGGAAAATATTCCAGAAAATGTTCCAAGGCTATTGAATTGTCTCCAGATGAAAAGAGGCTGAAAGATTTGCATTGAAGGGGTGGGGCATTGACCAGTGGGGTAATGTGTCCTCATATTATATTTTCAGAACATTGTGGTTATAGAATCCTACATCTGAAAGCCATGCACACACATGTCACACACAGATGAGATCAGGGAACAGTATTAGGTTGGCATATAGTACTTTTAACCCAAAGATTGTTGGACTGAATCCATTTTAAATAAATAGTTTGAGAGAGAGATATGTGGCTTGCTGTATGAATTCACCTTTATCATCTTTGATTTCAAGTAAAAACATAGTTATCTTTGAAAAAAGGAGAAAGAAAAATTCTCTTTGACAGACAAATATATCCACATGCATTTAAATACAATGATATTGCAAAACATGTTGAACCTCTGTGATATGGTTTAGCTGTGTCCCCACCCAAATCTCATCTTGAATTTAACTCCCACAACTCCCACTTCATGTTGGGGGAGGGAGTAAGTGGGACATAATCGAACCATAGGGGCGAGTCTTTCTAGTGCTGTTCTCATGATCGTGAATAAGTCTTGTGAGATCTGATGGTTTTATAAACAGGAGTTCCCCTGTACAAGTTCTCTCCTTTTGCCTGTTGCCATCCATGTGAGACATGACTTGCTCCTCCTTACCTTCTGCCATGATTGTGAGGCCTCCCCAGCCATGTGGAACTGTAAGTCCCTTAAACCTCTTTCTTTTGTAAACTGCCCAGTCTCAGGTATGTCTTTATCAGCATTGTGGAAACAGACTAATACAGTAAATTGGTACAAGCAGAGTGGGGTGCTGCTGAAAAGATACTTGAAAATGTGGAAATGACGTTGGAACTGAGTAACAGGCAGAGGATGGAACAGTTTGGAGAGCTCAGAAGACAGGAAAATGTGGGAAAGTTTGGAATCTCTTTAGAGACTTGTTGAATGGCTTTGACAAAAATGCTGATAGTGATATGAACAATAAAGTCCAGGCTGAGGTGGTCTCAGATGGAGATGAGAAACTTCTTGGGAACTGGAGCAAAGGTAGTGACTCTTGTTATGTTTTACCAAAGAGACTACTGGCATTTTGCCGCTGCCTTAGATATTTGTGGAACTTTGAACTTGAGAGAGATGATTTAGTGTATCAGGAGGAAGAAATTTCTAAGCAGCAAAGCATTCAAGAGGTTACTTGGGTGCTGTTAAAGACATTCAGTTTTAAAAGGGCAACAGAGCATACAATGTGATAGAAATTTGCAGCCTGACAATGTGATAGAAAAGAAAATCCTATTTTCTGAGAAATTCAAGCCAGCTGCAGAAATTTGCATAAGTAACTAGGACCCCAATGTTAATCACCAAGACAATGGGGAAAATGTCTCCAGGGCATGTTAGATACCTTTGCAGCAACCCCTCCCATCACAGGCCTGGAGGTTTAGGAGAAAAATATGGTTTCACAGGCTGGGCTCAGTGTCCCTCTGCTGTGTGCAGTCTAGGAATGTGGTGCCATGTGTCCCAGCTACTACAGCTGTGACTAAAAGGGTCCGAGGAATAGCTCAGGCTGTTTCTTCAGAGGGTAGAAGCCCCAAACCTTGGCAGCTTCCACATGGTGTTGAGCTTGTAGGTGCACAGAAGTCAAGAATTGAGGTTTGGGAACTTCTGCTTAGATTTCAGAGGGTGTATGGAAATGCCTGGAAGCCCGTGCAGAAGTTTTCTGCAGGGGTGGGGCCCTCATAGAGAACTTTTGCTAGAGCAGTGCAAAAGGGAAATGTGGGATCAGAACCCCCATACAGAGTCCCTACTGGGGCACCACGTAGTGGAGCTGTGAGAAGAGGGCCACTGTCCTCCAGACTCCAGAATGGTAGATCCACCAACAGCTTGCACTCTGTGCTTGGAAAAGTCACAGACACTAAATGCCAGCTGGTGAAAGCAGCCAGGAGGGGTACTATATCCTGCAGGCCACAAGGGCAGAGCTGCCCAAGACCACGGGAACCCACCTTTTGCATCAGCGTGGCCTGGGTGTAAGACATGGAGTCAAAGGAGATCATTTTGGAGCTTTAAAATTTGACTGCCTTACTGGATTTTGGACTTGCATGGGGTCTATAGTCCCTTTGTTTTGGCCAATTTCTCCCACTTGGAATGGCGGTATTTACCCAATGCCTGTACCCCTGTTGTATCTAGGAAGTAACTAACTTGCTTTTGATTTTACAGGCTCATAGACAGAAGTGTCTTGCCCTGTCTCAGATGAGACTTTGGACTGTGGACTTTCGAGTTAATTGTTGAAATGAGCTAAGACTTTGGGGAACTGTTGGGAAGGCATAATTGGTTTTGAAATGTGAAGACATGAGATTTGGGAGTGGCCAGGGGCAGAATTATATGGTTCAGCTGTGTCCCCACCCAAATCTCATCTTGAATTGTGATTCCCACAATTTGCATGTGTCGTTTCATGGGAGGGAGCCAGTGGGAGGTAATTGAATCATAGGGGCAGATCTTTTTTTGTGTGCTCTTCTCCTGGTCATGAATAAGTCTCATGAGCTCTAATGGTTTTATAAACAGGAGTTCCCCTGCACAAGTTCTCTCTTTTTGCCTGTTGCCATCCATGTAAGATGTGACTTGCTCCTCCTTGCCTTCTGCTACGATTGTGAGGCCTCCCCAGCCATGTGAAACTGTAAGTCCATTAAGCCTCTTTCTTTTGTAAACTGTCCAGTCTCAGGTATGTCTTTATCAGCAGCATGAAAATGGACTAATACAACCTGTAATTTTTTTAGTCATATACAACAATACATAGTTATTCTAGTGAAATGGTTTCAGAGGTCTTATTTATTGTGATTTTATTTGATTTGGCTTTTTCACCTGATAACATTAAACTTTTCCAATTTTGGAGAAACCCAACTACATTATTAGTTCAGATAAGGATTTAAGAAAATCATGAACTAATGCAAAAATATTAGGCAAAAAAATGTACCTTATACAATAAGCCAGAGAGAAAACACCAAAATAATTCAGAGCTACATCAGGGAGAAATTCAAATCAATTTATAGTATGATAGGTACTTAAATGATTTAAATGAAGTTAACCTGAGTACAAGAGTTGACAGCTGACTTAGATAGCCAGGTGTATTTCTTTGTGAATTAAAATGTACCGCTTCTGGGAGTAACACACAATTAAAATATATCAGTAATTTCTTTTTCTATATAGCATGAATTGTTCCTTTCCAGAAAACAACCAGAACAGAGACAGAAAAGATACTAATAATAGAGAGTTGATAGTCAATGTTTAGTTCAAGAATGTTTCAAAGGAAGTGTGGTCCTAATTTGGATCAACATCTAATTGGTTCACTTAATTACTCTGTGCCAAGAGTAATTGATTTTAGACCTAGAAATAAAAACACATCTACAATCAGGGGAAAAAAGTAATTTGGGCCCTTTAAATTGGAAGCAGGGTAAAGGTTGCTTCTAAAAAAGTGTGTAACATGAGTGAGGTTTTTATCTCCTATTTGAACTCTTATTTCAATATCCCTTCCAACCACAGTTATCACCACATTAAAATACCAGTGTAATTTAGACCTTGATTATAAAATGCTCAGATTGCTGAAACAAATTGTTGTATTATCTATACAGAAAGCATCATGCACTTAGATACAATTAAAGATTTAGATACAGACATACATCTGAGATATTTCTGGATGGATTCCAGACCACTGCAATAAAACAATAATGAAGCAAGTCACATGATTTTTTTAGTTTTCCAGTGCATATAAAAGTTATGTTACACAATACCATAGTCTATTAAGTGTGAAATAGCATTATGTCAAAAAAAGTACATACCTTGTTAAAAATACTTTATTTCTAAAAAAATGCGAATAATCTTCTCAGTATTAAAAGAATAGTAATCTTTTTGCTGGTGGAGAGTCTTGTTTCAATATTGATGGCTGCTAACTGATTAGGGTGGTGGTTGCTGAAGGTTGGAATAGTTGTGGCAATTCCTTAAAATAACAGTGAAGTTTGTCACATTGCCACTCTTTTTTTCAAGACAAATTTTTTCATAATATGCAATGCTGTTTGATAGCATTTTACTCACAGTAAAATTGACTTCAGTTCTTTCAAAATTGGAGTCAATCCTCTCAAAACACGCTGCTGCTTTATCAGTTAAGTTTATGTCATATTCTAAAGACTTTGTGGTCATTTCAACAATGTTCACAGCATCTTTGTCAGGAGTAGATTCCATCTTAAGAAATCACTTTCTTAGCTCATCCTTAAGAATTGAATCCTCATATATTCAAGTTTTATCCTGAGATTGAAGCAATTCAGTCACATCATCAGGCTCCACTTAAAATTCTAGTTCTCTTGCTAATTCTATCACATCTGCAGTTAATTCCTCCGCTGAAGTCTTGAACCCCTCAAAGTTATCCCTGAAGTTTTAAATCAAATTATTCCAAACTTCTGTTAATGTTGATGTTTTGACTTCCTCTCATGAATCACAAATGTTCTTAATGGCATCTGGAATGGTGAATCCTTTCCAGAAGATTTTCAATTTACTTTACCTAGATCCGTCAGAGGAATCACAATCTATGACAACTATAGCTATGAAATGTACTTTTTTTTTTTTTTTTTTTTTTTTTTTTTTTGAGATGAAGTCTCACTCTGTCGCCCAGGCTGGAGTGAGTGCTGTGATGCAATACTTGACTCACTGCAAGCTCTGCCTCTCAGGTTCACGCCATTCTCCTGCCTCAGCCTCCCGAGTAGCTGGGACTACAGGCGCCCGCCACCACGCCCCGTTATTTTATTTTTTATTTTTTATTTTTTTGTATTTTTAGTAGAGACGGGGTTTCAACGTGTTAGCCAGGATGGTCTGGATCTCCTGACCACGTGATCTGCCCCCCTCACCTCCCAAAGTGCTGGGATACAAATGTGAGCCACCGCCCCCTGCCGAAATGTATTTCTTAAATAATAATATTTGAAAGTCGAAGTTAAACCTTGATCCATGGGCTGCAGAATAGATGTTGTGTTAGCAAGCATGAAAACAACATTAATCTCCATTTATATCTCCATCACAGTCATCTATTGGGTGATTTGGGTGCATTGCTGCTCTATTCTATTAGGTGACCAGGTGCGTTGTCAATGAGAGTCATATTTTGAAGGAATTTTGTGTGTGTGTGTGTGAGCAGTAGGACTTAACAGTGAGCTTAAAATATTCAGTAAACCATTCTGTAAACAGATTTCCTGTCATCCAGACTCCGTTGTTCCATTTCTGGAGCGCAGGCAGAGTACATTTAGCATAATTCTTGAGGGGCCTAGGATTTACATTCTGGTAAATGAGCATTGGCTTCTGCTCAAAGTCTAGCTACATTAGCTCCTAATAAAAGAGTCAGCCTGCCCTTTAAAGCTTTGAAGTCATGACATCTCCTCTCTAGCTATGAAAGTTCTAGATGGCATCTCCTATTAAAAGTTCGTTTAATCTACATTGAAAGTCAATTGTTTAGTATAGCCACCTTCATCAATTATCTTAGCTGGATTTTCTGGATAATTTCCTGCTGCTTCTATATTAGTAATTGCTGCTTCTCCTTGTACCTTTATGCTATGGTGACAGCTTCTTCCCTTAAACCTCATGAACCAAAGTCTGCTCACTTTAATTTTTTTTTCTCCATCTTCTACTCCCCTGTCAGCCTTAAAACAATTGAAGAGAGTTAGGGGCTTGCTCTGGATTAGGCTTACGGCTTAAGAAAATGTGGCTGGTTTGATCTATCCAGACCACTATAACTTTTTCGTATCAGCAATAAGGTCATTTTGCCTTCGTATTACTTATATGTTCACTGGAGTAGCACTTTTAATTGTCTTTAAGAATTTTTTCTTTATACCGACAACTTGGCCATTTGGTGCAAGAGGTCTTGAGTATCCACTATCTCAGCTTTTGACATGGCTTTCTCACTAAGCTTAATCATTTCTATCTTTTGACCTTTGATATAAAGTGAGAGTCCTATAACTCTTCCTTTCATCTGAACACTTAGAAGCCATTGGAGGGTTATTAATTGGCCTAATTGTAATATTGTTGTATCTCAGAGAATAGGGAGTCCCAAGGAGAGGGGAATGGATGGGGGAATGGTTGGTCTGCAGAGCAGTCAGTATATCCATAACATTTACAGACTAAGTTGGCTGTCTGATATAGGTGTGAATTGTGGATTCCCAAAACAATTGCAATAGTAACACCCAAGGTCACCTATCACATAACAGATAAAATAATAGTAAAACTTTCAAATGTGAATTGTGGATTCCCAAAACAATTGCGATAGTAACACCCAAGGTCACCTATCACATAACAGATAAAATAATAGTAAAACTTTCAAATATTGCAATAATATTTCAAAATTTGAAACAATGATAAAAAATTTTGAAATATTGTACCTATCACATAACCGATAAAATAATAATAAAAAGTTTGAAATATTGCAATAAATACTAAAATAGAAACAGACACATAAAGTGAGCACGTGATGTTGAAAAAATGGTGCCAATGGATTCGTTCATGCTGAGTTGCCACAAACCTTCAATTTATAAAATATGCCTTTTCTGCAAAGCACAATAAAGTGAAGCACAATACAGTGATTTCTGTCTGTGCTAACTTTGTTAGAATCTTTGGGGTAACAACAATTCATAGGCATTATTTGTATAAAATGCATGGTGTGATCTTTTATTCTAATAGAAGCAAGAATTGTTTATTGGTTTTTTGTTGTTTGTTTGTTTTTGAGATGAAGTTTCACTCTTGTTACCCAGGATGGAGTGCAATGGCACGGTCTCGACTCATTGCAACCTCCGCCTCACAGTTTCAAGAGATTCTCCTGCCTCAGCCTCCCAAGTAGCTGGAATTACAGGCGCATGCCACCACGCCCCACTAATTTTTGTGTTTTTGGTAAAGACGGGGTTTCACCATGTTGGCCAGGATGGTCTCAAACTCCTGACCTCAAGTGATTCACCCGCATCAGCCTCCCAAAGTGCTGAAATTAGTCATGAGCCACCGTGCCCGGCTCGTTGTTGTTGTTGCTGTTGTTGTTTTCCACATTGTTTCTGCTTTAAGTCTGTACAAGGGAGAAAAAACCTCCTTTTGCCTTAGTCCTTAGTGGTCTATAGATATCAATCAAATGTCTGCTTAGATGACAAATCATTCTTTCCCAACCTTCTTCTGTTAAAGTGCTTCAGCCACTTCTTAAAGTGCTTAATGTAAGAACGGGACACTTCATGTGCCATGAGAGGGTACACTGGGTTACGTTTCTTCAGCGACTATCAGTACAGGAGGTGGCATCTGCCCTGTGCAGCTTTGGAAACCTGAAGAGGGAACTTGCTTCTTCAGCAAAGTGAAATGCAAATGCCTTAAGATCCACAGATGCTAGCATCAGGCTCCTTATATCACAGTAAAAATCACTGTTAATGGCCACAGAAACATACCTAATTTTAATTTATCTCCTAATTCAAATATGTGGAGAATATTTTATGCTAAAATAGTACATTATTCCAAAATATGACATACTAAGACACATCATGTTTTGGGTGTCTCAGGGTGGATTCCATACATTCATTATTCACCATTTCACTTCACTTAGAGCTGTGGCTGGCTGAGTGGGAATATGTGTTTTGTTTTTTTTTTCACACTGATACCTCAAAGACAGATGAATAGAATAGAAATTTTCATATTTCACTTTGCAGTGACACACAATATTCCCTCCAGGCTGTTTTACATTTTGTTGTATAGTGTATGATTATCAACACATTTTTAAAATGTTTCTTTTGGTTATCAAATAATATGGGTTAGTTTTAAAATTTTAGAATCAATAGAAAAGTATACAGAGAACTTACCATCCACTCATTGCATATTATAAGCATGGTATCTATATTTATATTCTTTATTATATTTTAGGACTATATATGTATACTGAAATTAACATATTTACTATTTAGTGATGCATCATATTTACTTTTATTATTTTTTGTTATTAAATATTTTTAAGTCAGAATTTAAAGTGTTTAGCATTTCAATATAAAATTGACTCTTTTTAAAAAATTCAACTTTTATTTTATTTTACATGGATAGTGGTAAATATGCAAGTTTGTTACATGGATATATTGTATCAAGGTAAGACAAAGAATTTCTGGCTAAGTCCACAATTAACTCTTAAACAATGTGGGGATTAGGGGTTCCAACCCCCACAGAGTTGAAAATTTTGGCTCCCCCAAAATTTAACTACTAATTTAACTACTAATAGCATATTGTTGACAATAAACCTTACTGATAACCTATACAATCAACCCATATTTTGTATGTTACCTGTATTATATAATGTATCATTGCAATAAAATAGCTAGAGAAAAGAAAATATTATTAAGAAAATAAAAAGGAAGAAAAACTATATTTACTATTTGTTAAAGGAAAGTGGATCATCGTAAGTCTTCATCCTCATTGTCTTCATGTTGAGGAGGCTTAGGAGAAGGAGAAAGAGGAGGGGTTGGTCTTGTCTCAAGCATGACAAAGGTGGAGAGGAGGAGACACAAGGGGAGGCAGAAAAGACAGGCATATGCAGGCTAACTTTTAGTGGAAGAAATCCATGTATAAAAATTCATGTATAAGAGGACTCATACAGTTCAAACCCTTGTTGTTCAAGGATCACACACACACACACACACACACACACACACACTCTTCTTGTAAGGAACCCACACCGGAAATCAAATCATGTCTATGTATACAGTTTTATTATTATGTACTTTGTAATTCCATTACATGATAGCAGAAAAATCAAAATTGCAATTTTTATACCTTTAAAAACAGTATTTGTTAATATACAATTAATTGAGGATTCTATAAAATACACTTATGTCCATTCCATAATTATGGTCATCATTCAACTTTTTATTCCTTTTTCTCTCTTAACTTATACCTCTTCCACACTTACACTTTTTGCTATGACCTCTGAACTGATAGTCAGCTTCACAATGACTTATACCTTCAAATTTTGGGGGAAGATTCCCTTCCCATTTTTGCTATAATTGGAACCTGGCTCTTCCTCAATGATATTTCCTCCTATAAAAATCCTCTTAATTATTTTCATGCAAAATATCCTTTACCATTGGTTTTGGAGATGAGATCACTCTTCTCCTTACTGCTTCTGGATTTCTTCCTTTTTCCCTAGAAGTACCTTATTTGTGGTAGTTGTCAGATGATCTCCAGATTATTGATGATTACTTTTTAAATTTTTGACTTATGTTTTACTATAATAATCTCCCACATTCCTGAGTTAATTCTTGGTAATTTCTAAAGCCATATAGATAATATTTCAAATAATCTAAATAGCTACGTCTTGAACCCCCTCTTTCCCAATCTGTAACCAAATGCAAAGAGCTCATAACGAAGAACTAATTTTCTCTAAAACCCACCTCCATCACAACAAAGCTGTGTGCCCTTGGGTAGGTTAGTTAATGTTTACTTGTCTCAATCCATATATATATATACACACACACACACACACACATAATTCCTTTATTATACATATATGTAATAGGTGCACCTACTACATAGTATTATAGTGAAGATTACATAAATTTATATGTGTATATATGTTTGTAAAAATTTATTAGACTACTGTCTGGTATGTAGTTATGTTTAACAAAAGTGTTTGCTGCCACTTTCACATTTTGCTTTCCCATTCAAACCACTTAAACCAGTGGTCCTATTTCATTGTCATTAATAGTATTTTAATGATCCATTATCTCAACTTCCAGAAACTTACTCTTATACTGCTACAAGCTTCCTTTCACACTCATTGCCTCTAGTACCAGGTCGGAGATTCTCTGTCCATACTGGAATGTGTACACCCTTGTGTCTACTGCATTACTGTCACTCACACATTATCCTATGTCCTAAATACTAAACCCATTCATTTTAATTTCCCAGGGTCAGCATTATAATCACTTTAGTGTTTTTCTCCTTCTAATTTTTGCCTCTTGATACTTATACTCACCTTGCAAAATCCAAACCCTAGTGAACAAAACTTCCATTATCTTCCTCATCTGCATGCAGCTAAATATAAATGAGCAACCACAATGATGGATCTCACTTCAACTTTATGACCACTAACCTCAGAAACTTTTTATTTCTTTTCTTGTTCACCAATCCTCATCTATTTTCTTCGTCCATTCACTCTAGCACCAAATCCAAAAACCTCATCTATTTTCTTCGTCCATTCACTCTAGCAATTTTCTCAAATGGCGCCCGCCGCCTCGCCCGGCTAATTCAAAAAGAGACTCACCGTGTTAGCCAGGATTCTCTCTCCTGACCTCGTGATCCGCTATTGATTTCGCTGCTTTTTCTTTATCCCATAGCAAATATCAAAACGATCGAGAATCTTTCCACAATTTCCATCTGAACACCTATTTGTATCTGAGAACATATTCTTTCTTTTTGTAACTGCAAATAAACTCTGTGACTGACCTATGGTCGCCTGATGCATTTATGTGTCTACTGAACCCCATCTTCTCTCTCTTATTCATGCATTTTGTTCCAGTGATTTTCTTTTTTATTATTATTATTATTATTATTATACTTTAAGTTCTAGGGTACATGTGCATAATGTGCAGGTTTGTTACATATGTATACTTGTGCCATGTTGGTGTGCTACACCCATCAACTCGTCAACTCCTCAGCACCCATCAACTCGTCCTTTACATCAGGTATAACTCCCAATGCAATCTCTCCCCCATCCCCCCTCCCCATAATAGGCCCCGGTGTGTGATGTTCCCCTTCCCAAGTCCAAGTGATCTCATTGTTCAGTTCCCACCTATGAGTGAAAACATGCAGTGTTTGGTTTTCTGTTCTTGCGATAGTTTGCTGAGAATGATGGTTTCCAGCTGCATCCATGTCCCTACAAAGGACACAAACTCATCGTTTTTTATGGCTGCATAATATTCCATGGTGTATATGTGCCACATTTTCTTAATCCAGTCTGTCACTGATGGACATTTGGGTTGATTCCAAGTCTTTGCTATTGTGAATAGTGCCGCAATGAACATACGTGTGCATGTGTCTTCATAGCAGCATGATTTTCTTTGATTTATTTTGTTTCATAGTATTGACCTCCCCCTGAATAAACAAACATGCTATTATTTCTCGTATTTAAAAAATCTTGCTAAACCTTTCTCATTAATTCTCTTTTTCTGCTCCTCTCTCCAGAAAGAAAAGTAATTGTCAAAAGTGGTGATAGTATGGTCTTTACTCATTTTCTCCTTTTTTTTCTTTGCACATCAACACTCCAATTAGGTGATTTTCCACCAATCTGCTAATTTTTTGCCATTGATCAATACCAATTCTCTCTCTGCTAAGTAATCAGCAATATTTATTAGAGGAGTACTTATTCTTTTTCATAAAGTACTTTTTTCATTGAACTTTATTCACACTTTATTCTCCTAATTTAATTTTTACTTCATTTGCTTCTTCACCTTAGTCTATATTTTTCTCATCATCTTCCAGATTCTCTTAATAAAACGTGGAGTTTTCTGCAGCTCACGGCTTGGAGTCCACCCTTACGCCTCACTTTCTTTTTTATCTGCTATCTAAATGTCCTTTGCATGCTAATGGATTACAATATATTTTTTTCATCCTGGAATTCTTCGCAATGCCCAGATGCATACAGCCAACTGCAATGGACTGAATGCCTATGTCCCCCTAAAATTCATATGCTGAAATCCGAAACATGTGATGGTGTTAGGAGAAGGGGCCTTTGGGAAGTCATGAAGGCATTCTTTCTGCATGGGATAATGCCCTTATAAAAGACACAACAGAAAAATACCTTACCTTTTTAGCCATGTGAGGTTACAGTGAAAAAATGGCTGCCTGTGAGGAAACAGGCCCTCAGCAGAACCAAATCTCCTGGTGCTTTGATCTTAAATTTCCCAGCCTCTAGAAGGGTGAGCAATATATTTATGCTGCTTATAAGTACCTGCTCTGTGGTATTTTGTTATAGTAACCTGAATAGACTAAGCCCCCAACTTTCCTTAAAACATTGTTATTTGACCATGAACAATACCAGACGATACCACGACAACATAGAAAAATGTATTTGAAAGCAAAACTTTAATTTCATGTGACATATGCTATAAAGAGCTAAGAAGATTTAAGAACTACTTGTTTTCTTCTTTTTTTTGTTTTTTAAACAAAATAGGATCCACTGTGTTGGAGACTCGATATTATGTGCTTGTCAAATGATTCTCTTTTATAAATGAGGATACAATCTAGTGTGCTCATGGTCATCAAATGATTTGCATGAAAAGTTACATTTTATTTGTGGTTTTTAAAGCATCAGGGACCATAAACTGGGCTGGTTTACTCAGCTCTTCATTTATTTGTTGTTGATTTTCTTGGTTATAATAATTGTGAATTATGGAAAATCATATTGACTAACAGGATAAACTCTATATGCATTTTATTTCCCAAGGAATTGTATTAACTTTATTTTTGCTGAAGGTTGTATATTAAATCAATGTCATGTTTTTATACTACTTCTTGAGTAGGAAATTCAGATTTTAAATTGTATTTTTCCTCCAAAATGAAGAGCAGTGCTTAGTTAAATAAAAGATTGATGATATGTTTCAAAAATTATTATTTGAATATAAATAGCTACATCATTCAGAGCATGCCAAATTGAACCTCTGACATTTTTCATTCAATCTGCAAATTTCTATTTTAATCCTCAGTATATGGCAATTTGACTGTTACAGTGGCTCAGGTCATGAACTTGTGAAGTTATTTCTGATTCCTCTTTTTCTCTCTCACCTCACATTTACTTTCAAAAATATCCAAATTCTGACAACATCTTACTACATACACCAACACAACCCTAATCCAAGTCACCTTGATCTCCTTGATTATTGCAATAGAAATGTAATTGATCATCTTGTCCCAAAGAGTATTCTCAACACTACAGCCAGAGTGATCACTTTAATTCTTAAGTCAGATCCTCTCATCTTATGGTTAATTTTTTTCCAATGAATTTCCATCCCACTCTCATAGTTATGATGATAAAAACCAACAAAAATTCAAAGTCTTCAGGGCCCTACAAGACAGTCTGGCAAGACATTAACTCTTAAATTAATACTCTTCTCTTGTCTATTATTTTCCTGTTTGTTCCATTCTTCTTGCATTCTGCAAAGACTCCAGGCATTGTCAAGCCTAAGGTCCTTTGCCTTTACTGTTTTGTGTGCTGAAAACTTGAGTCTCAGGTATTTCATGGCATCTTCTGATATCTTTTTTAGATTAGATCACTCAAATGTAATCCTCACAGGATTAATATAGGAAAATATAGTGATGCTTTTCCTAATCTTTATCTCTATGTTACTTTACTCAATAAGTCTTACTGCCCTTATCAGAACATATATATATATATATGTGTGTGTGTGTACATGTATGTGTGTGTATATATACATATAAATAATGGTGTTAATCAGTAAAGCAAAAAGAAGTATTATGTTCAAAGCATGAATATGACTTTACTATTTTTTATAAACTCCATTTTTATTTAAATAAAATACACAATAATATTGTTTTTTTCTTTTCTTTTCTTTTTTTTTTTTTTTTTTTTTTTTTTTTTTTTTTTTTTTTTTTTTTTGAGAGCAGGGGCTCACTCTGTCACCCAGGCTGGAATGCAGTGGTGCAATCTTGGCTCACTGCAACCTCCAACCACTGGGCTTAAGCCGTCCTGCCACCTCAGTCTTCCAAGTAGCTGGGACCACAGGCACACACCACCGTGCCTGGCTAAGTTTTTCTGTATTTTTAGTAGAGATGGAGTCTCACCATGTTGCCCAGGCTAGTCTCAGACTCCCGAGCTCAAGCAATATGCCTACATCGGCCTCCCAAAGTGCTGGGATTATAGGCATGAGCAACTGCACCGGGCTCCAATAATATTGTATGTATTAATTTTAGTACAATCTCTATAGATGCTTTTCCTCTCAGTTTTTGTATTCAAATTTGTGCAATAAATATAATAATTCATGATACCTAAATTGAATTATTGGATTAAATTCAATTGAAAATATAACTGCACTTAATACACATGTAATTCCATATCAATATCTAAGAGCTGGCTTATATATTATAAAAATTCTAAAATGTCCTTCCATAGCAAAACATACAAAGAAAAAGAGAATCATTGCTGAAGCAATTTTTCTTGATGAATGCTAAGAAAATTTCAAAAAAATTACTGCTTTACACATAATATGGTGCTCAGAATGGGATTTAGCATAGAACGCATAAGCCAAAATAAATACCACACACAGCCACACACACACATGCATACACACACACATGCTGACAAAAGAAACATGAAGACATACTGCAAGTATAGCTCAGCAGCATAAAACATATGTTAATATGTTAGTAAATATGCTGCTAAGCTATAATTCTGTTTTTATTTGACATATGTAATATAATACAACTTTAAAAATTTATACTAATCAGCATCTAGGACTATGCTAACTATGACTAAATCTATATTCATATATGTTCCCATATCATGAAGAATTGGTATATGCAAATGTCCAGCTTTCACAGTTTTAACACTTTATTTTTCAAAATGTACACCAGCAGGTTTTCTCCTAATTTCTGGCTTATATTTAATTAGTTAATATTTGCTCTTAGTATTTGCAGTGTACTGAAAGAACTACCTTGTCACTGGAAACATTTGGGTCATGTATATGAATGCCATTCTTCAATTTGTGATTATCAGAAAGATCCGAGGACTCTGTGACTGTGTGTGACTGCTTCTTCAATGTCTTTTGCTTGTAATTCTGAACTGAACCAACTTCTGTTTCAAGTAGTTGCACACTGGAATTGTCTGCTTGCAGTACCACACAGTACTTTCACATCGTTTGATGTGTACTACAGTGATTTATTTTAGTGACTCTCCCCTGTGTGTACAGTTACATTATTGCACATTCCCCTTAGAATAAGTGCCAGTATAGGCTGCTAGCATCCATCTCTTCTCAGCTCCTGCTCAATTCATTGTTAGTCTCAGTACCAAATTTTGCTATAGTACGTGTCATAGTCCATTTGCATTACCATAAAGAAATACCTGAAGCTGGGTAATTTATAAAGGAAAGAGGATAATTGGCTTGGCATGGTGGCTCAAGCCTGTAATCCCAGAACTTTGGGAGGCCGACGTGGGTGGATCACGAGGTCAGGAGATCGAGACCATCCTGGCTAACACAGTGAAACCTGGTCTCTACCAAAAATACAAAAAAAAAAAAAAAAAAAAAAAAAAAAAAAAGAAAAAAAAGGCAAAAAAAAAGAAATTAGCCAGGCGTGGTGGCTACGTGGGAGGCTGAGGTAGGAGAATCACTTGAACCCCAGAGGCAAAGGTTGCAGTGAGCCAAGATCCCGCCACTGCACTCCAACTTGGGCAACAGAGCGAGACTCCGTCTCAAAAAAAAAAAAAAAAAAAAAAAAAAAAGGTTTATTTTGTTCAAGGTTCTGCAGGGTTTCAGAAAACTTACACCCATGAAAAAGAGTGAAGGGGAGCAGGCATCACATAGGGAGAGGAAGGAAGCAAGAATGAGAGAGGAACGGAAGATGCCAGGCTCTTTTTAACAATCAGTCCTTGTAGCAATTAACAGAATGCAAACTCACTCATTCCTGTGAGAATGGCACCAAGATATTCATAAGAGATCTGCTCTCATGAACCAAACAGGATCTACCTCAACCAGGCCCTACCTCCAACACTGGAGATCAAATTTCAACATAAGATTTGGAGAAGACAAAATTCAAACCAGATCAGCATGATACAGGAGTTCTTTAAAAATTACCATGCTATGTGTAATTGCATAATAAAACCAGACTTACGGGAAGGAAGGGAGGTTGGGAGCACCACTCTCAAAACTTTCTCGGTAACACATAAAATAAAAATGTAAAACATAGTAACACTTCTTTTAACCTAATAAATTGTTAAGATATATATAATAAATAAATAAAATAAATGTGACTTGACCTTGAAAAGGTATGAAGTTGACTCACAGAAATCTGCCTAAGAAAGGTTACAATTTGTGAGTTATTAGACGTGATAGAAGGAGGGTCATCTGATTTGGACTGAATAGATGATACCAGATGTAAATGGGTGGGCTCATAACATGTAGGGAACATACGCCACTGGTAGTTGTTTGGGATATGTGCATATGTGTGTTTCATGTATGCTTATGTGGCTCTGTCTGGGTGGGTGCAGTTTTCTGTGCTCATCTGATGTTTCTTGCAGACAAAATTGCACATAAGCAAACTTACAATTCACATTGTGTTTGCACTGTTTCCTGGTATATTAATTGTTTTGCAACACAGTCACATTTACAAAGCAAGTATTATAACAAAACAGACTGCACTTATTTTTTGTAGATAAGCTTTCATTACCTTCAAAATGCTGAATTTTAACCACATCTTGTTTCCAAAATTGTGACTTTTCAATTATTGCTCAGTTCACTCACTTACTTTATGTTAAAATAAAAGAAAAAGAACAGGAAAAATAAGTAAAAAACAATTAAATCCAATCACACAATGTACTTGATGGACAAACTGCTCATAAAAACAAATGTTGTTTGGTATCATAATAAATGTTTAAATTGGTTACTATTTACATAAACCCGGAGTAGAATCAAAATGTGGAGAAAACACACGACTGTAATAATTGTTAAAAAAAATTAGGCAATAAGGAATATGGCAACTGAAAGGATGTTTGTAGGTAACAAGTCTTATCAAAAATTTTGTAGTTGGGATATTTGAGTGATATTCTAAAGGAGTCCGGTAAAGAATAAAGAGCAGATTATTAGGCCAAATAAAAATGGCAATAATACAAGTTGAGCACCTAGGCTACACCCAGAAAATTCATCAATAGTTATCAGTTTCTAAAGCAAATAACCCAATTCTTAGGATAATCTCCAAACTCAGAGGTGATGGATATGAGAAAGAAGAATAAAAAAGGATGAAGGGACGTCAGTCTAACATGTCAGAAATATTATGTAGGCTCTCTGGTATAGGGAATAAGGAAAAACGGAATTATTTGGCTACCATATAGTTTTAAGGGAGGGTATTAAGCTACAGTAGACTATGGTGGAATATTAGAATAATAAACTCACTTTAAAATACCTGTGGCTAAGCCAGAAAAGATGTGTGTGTGTGTGTGTGTGTGTGTGTGTGTGTGTGTGTGTGTGTGTGTGTGTTACATACTCATTGTGCATGTGTTCATGAGTGGGACATTTTGTGTTCAAAGTAACCAGGAGCACTGGTTTACTGAAACTGTGATCATCTTGGGGACTGGGGCCACTCTCTGGATTATGTGAATTTCTAAATCACTGAGGCAGTGGGAAGAGGGCAATGAAGGATTAGGCACCAGCAATTCAGTGCTATGGCCTGAATTCGAAGCACATTATTTCTACCCAAAACTCATTGGCCCAAAGTGATTATATGACACTCCTTCCTTCAATTGATGAGAGAAAGAAAATGTAATATTATTAGGAACCCAGTAGGAAAGAAAAATGAGATATGACTGAGTTCTTTAAGACTATATGCTTACCACAGATAGAGACTGTGTTTCAGGAAAATGCAAAATCTCATTTATCAACATAAACAAAATCAGGCTTAAGGATAAGACACACACTTCCAGCCTTAAGCATAAGACACACCCTGCCAGGACATAAGATAATTGATTCAGTTATTCATTCATTCTCCAAGGAGAAACGACCTTTGTTGACTAGCAGAGGCCTGAAAATGCAGACTTGGGCAAGAGCCTCAGAAATAATCAGAATCATCCCATGTTATCTTTATGACATGTCAACATTGTTGTTGCACGTGCATTGGACATGATTTTTGTGGAATGTTAACTTTTAATGGAAGGTGGAGGCTCCTTAGGATTATGATTTTCAGCCTGCTTTTGTAACCCTTGATGAATAATTTAATATTTTATAATAAATTTCATAAAGATATTTCTTCTATTTCAGGCATTGTTATATTGAAGTGAGTGCTACTGGGTTAATATCCAGAAGATAACCCCCCAAAAACTTTTGGGAGTCCATTTGAAGCCAAATAGTAGTATTTAGGTTAAAATAATCAATCTGCAAAACTTTGTATTTATATATTTCTTTTCATTTTATTCTTCTATTCTTCTGACAAGTATCGGCAAAGGGCTCATAAAATATTATTCCACATACATTTTTTTCTTTTTATATTTCTCTTATCATTTACATATTGCACTGTTTTTTGAGTAAATTAAAGTAATAAACTATTTCCTGTCAAAACCTATTTCATTTCTTTTACAATATGTTTCACTAGCTTATTCAAGTAAAGTTTATAACTAAATAGAAACCTACATGCATTTGAAATTAATTTTATCTGTTTGTATTAGTGCATATTTAAATATCTGGTCAGGTTATGTGGTTAATATCGCAAGGCATCTAGTTGAAGTAGAGCATATGTTTTGATCTCTGAACTATGAAATAGATAAATGAGGTATTCTAGAATTAAATCATTGTGCATAATATTTACATAATTTGCAATGATTTTGTTAATATAGTAAAGTATTACATACTTTTAAAGTGCATTGGATAATACCTTAATCATATAAGATGGTGGTGCTGTAAAATTAGAGAAGGATTGTATGTAACAAATAGCTATGCAAAGAAGAATATTTGCATGGACTTTAAAAGCTGATGTAATAACATTCTAAATGAGTGTCACATTATGTGAACAGTCCTATTTATTTATGGGAAGATCAAATAGGTCATAGATCCTATAAAACTGCAGAAGGTTTCTGAAAAATTGAACTCCACATTTATATCAATCAAAATTTTGGCTATGAATTGCCTACTTGTGCTAAAAATATTGTAAAGCACTATGTATACAAAATGAAGGCATGCCAGCTTAGTACACATTCTGAAGGGTTTGTAATCCCGATGGAGATGACAAGTCAGTATTAAATAAAAAGTAGAACAGTGGATAGCTGACATTTTGACTGGCAAGTGAGGCATTAAGAAAATATTTATCTATTTATTTATTTATTTATTTATTTATTTATTTTATTTAATTTTATTTATTTTTTGAGACAGAGTCTCATTCTGTTGCCCAGGATGGAGTGCAATGGCGTGATCTCAGCTCACTGCAACCTCTGCCTCCCAGGTTCATGTGATTCTCTTGCCTCAGCCTCCCGGGTAGCTGGGATTACAGGCACCCACCATCATGACCAGCTAATTTTTGTATTTTTGTAGAGATAGAGTTTCACCATGTTGGCCAGGCTGGTCTTGAACTCCTGACCTCAGGTGATCTGCCCTCCTCAGCCTCCCAAAGTGCTGGAATTACAGGCATGAGCTACCGTGCTCAGCCCAGCATTAAGAAAATAAAAGCTAAAGACAAGAGAGAGGACTATGAAGACATACATAGCTTCATATATGCATGTGTGTGTATGTGTGTGTATATATATGCAGATCTATGTATATATGAAGATATACGTAGCTTCATATATGCATGTGTGTGTGTGTGTGTATATATATATGCAGATATATGTATATATGAAAACATACATAGCTTCATATATGGATGTGTGTGTATATATATACACATATATATCTATATAAATTAGAGGATGGGTGGTAATTTGAGTGGACACTTAGAAAACCACATTTAAAAAATTAACTACCAAAAATACAAAAAATTTTTAAAAGGTTATTGTATTTGGTCAAATCATTATTAATCCTATAATGGCTCCTGGATAACTATAATAAATCCCATGCCACGGTAAAACTCAGTAGTTACATAGAGATTATTTAACATTTCTAATATGTTTTAATTGCAACATTAGAACACTTAGCATTGGTATGAGCAATTTTCTCACAACTAACGTGAAACACTTCAATTGTTATATATAAATTATGGGGGAATCATGCCTGATGTTTGCAGGGGACATACAAGATACCTTAAAATGAAAAAGTTTTGGTTTTTTAGAAAACCTCCAAGCAGCTGGGACTTGAGCTTCCTACTGCAGTATTAAAATGGTTTCAAGTGGTGTGCAGGTGAACCCAGCTTGTGCAATGAAACTTGTCTCTCCTCCCAATTTCTGTCTTTAGTTCTTCTCTGGCTGAAACTCGGGAGTGACAATAGAGACAGGTATGTAAGTTGTTGACCATTCCAGTCATGCCCACTTGCAATAATAAATTATATTTACATCAGCATGTATTCAAACTGTACCCATTGCTTGCGATTTTCTTGGGATCCTTTTCCCCATTAAGAGGAAGGTTTGCGAGTGCAGTGGTTCACGCTTGTAATCACAGCACTTTGGGAGGCCGAGGCAGGTGGATCACCCCTGAGGTCAGGAGTTTGAGACCAGCCTGACCAACATGGAGAAACCCCGTCTCTACTAAAAACACAACATTAGTCAGGCATGGTGGTGCATGCCTGTAATCCCAGCTATTCAGGAGGCTGAGTCAGGAGAATTGCTTGAACCCAGGAAACAGAGGTTGCAGTGAGCAGAGATCATGTCATTGCACTCCAGCCTGGGCGACAAGAGCGAAACTCCATCTCAAAAAAACAAAAACAAAAACAACAAAAAAGAGGAAGATCTGGCATTAACTTGCAAATAAATCTCAAATTCCCTTCCATTATCACCCTTCTAGTTACTAGTTGCTATCTATTGAACACAGTTTATGCGATTCCAGACAATTAGCCCTCTTCATGAGCCCTCTTTATCTATAGTATTCACTTGGTCCCCCTTAGTGAGTGAGTTCTTTCTTGGTCCAATTAGCAGGCTGTATTTAATATACTTAAGGAGACTGTAGCTCAATGAACTCAGGTTTTAATTGTTTCACTTAAATCTGTGTCATCTGGGTTTTTTTTTTTATGGTTAACCCTTGATTTGAGCTTCTCATAATCCAACTCACTGAGTCAAGAGTTTGTGATCTGTGGCTCAACAGGCTATGCATAGATTTCTAAGGATGAGTGACATCAAGAATCTGGCCACCAAACAACACTCTGTCTTTTTGAATCTGTAAGTGGGATTCATTTCACATAGCTTCAGTCTGTTTTTAATGGGTTCAATATCCCTTCATCCAGACATAGATTAGATATTCAATAATTGTTTAATGGACTTAGTGGCTGCCTATGGTGTGTCACATTTTAAGTATTCCCATGAGCCTTTTCAATACTTAACTATGTACATCAGTTATCATAATTTGAATTAGTAAATAAAAATGCTGAGAACTAAAGATTGTGATGCCACCAAAACTGCAGACTAGAAAATTCAAACTTTGTATTATATGACATTCCTATGGAGATTTTGACAGCCTAGAGTGAATGAATAGCACGCCCAAAATCTTGACTGGTATAAGTGGAAATAAAGGATCTTTTTGTAAGCTTTTCCTTTTTTCTTTTTGTTTCCGTAACACTTTCTCCTCCATGACCTTAGCATGTATACTTTGATCTCTGCATCTTCTGTTCTTCATGCAGTTTGGTATCAAAATTTGGAAGGACAGATATTACCCTTTATTAACTATTTTTACTATCAATATGCCACAATATTGGCCCCATGTAGAAGTTTAATAAATGTTGGTTAAAGGCACATTCCAGCTATGAAGAAAAGTCCAGACTCTTAAATATTTATATTTAAAGAATTTTTTTGATTAGAGTATATTTTGAATATGGACCCATTTTTATGTGTGTAACTACTTTTATTCATTTATACATACATATTTTGACATTATTTACATCACATTAGCTTATTCTTGAATGGAGTGTACTGTATTTTTCTAATTTTTTATCATATAATAATTCTATAGAATTTGGAAACCTCACTAATCTTAAAATTCTTACTGACCTATTGGTTTTTGATATGAAGTTTCTTTGGATGCAAAGTACATCATTAATATGTGAAGCAAACCTTCTATTTTCTCTCAGTTTCATAGATCTATCAAAGGCAAAAAAACTATCAGCAATACATATAATATATTCATACAATGTTTTTTCTAGGTAGAAAGTATAAAAGATGAATAACCCTGCCCTGTGGTTTTGAAAGAGTATCTGCTGCTCTTAGGCATCTTTATGAACAATCCAAGTACAACCGCATTGCAAAATTAATGAGCCAAGAAAACGAGTCTTGGTTAGTTTTCCACTCTTTGACTTCTAACATTACACTTGTTCCTATAGTTAACATCAAAAGCACTACATTAAATTTACATGAAATATAA
Source organism: Macaca thibetana thibetana (assembly GCF_024542745.1). Taxonomy (NCBI): domain Eukaryota; kingdom Metazoa; phylum Chordata; class Mammalia; order Primates; family Cercopithecidae; genus Macaca; species Macaca thibetana. Next base: position 51,638 of record NC_065596.1, read on the forward strand.
CTTTGTCTTCTGAACTATTGGAAGTTGACTAAACCCTTATAATAATAATCTTACCTGGCTCTGTGTCATTATTTACAGGAAAATAATAAAGATTAAAAAAATTAATGAATCTGGAAACTGCAAGCCACAAGAATGGCTGTGGAAATGAGTGTGAATATAATCTTGAGTTTCAAAAACATGGACTCTATGATTTGTAAAGTTATTTCAATGTTGTAGCTATTTTTGGAACTAAGCAATATGATGCACCCTCCCTAATACCAGTAGAAATATAAAGCATAAAGTTGGAACTCCGGCTACTTTATGAGAATATTTATCTTGGAATTGACACTTAGATGCTCTGACCTGTTGGATTTTGAACAGAAAAATATACTGCAGACGAATGGGCTATACATTTCTGTCATTGCATCTTGTAATATTGCTGGCACACAGATGAAATCAGGGGCAGCAGAACCCACTGATGGGGAGAGCACAAATGAAGCAGTGCTGAGGAAAACTACCTCTTGTCAGGAAAGAGAAGGTTGAAGACGACATTGATTGTGAACACAGATTTCAATTTCGGTTCACAAAGCAGAGATTGCACAATATGGCAGCTTAAAAAGATATACAACTTTTCATTGAAAAAACAATAAAAATACATGTTTACTGGCAAACACAGACACATATTATAATGTGTGTGTGTGTGTGCGCGCGCGCGCGTGTTGTGTGTGTGTGACCTATAGAAAGAGCATTGAAATTCTTAATATCCTTAGTTGAATAATGGCAAATAAAAGGAAACAATTTCAGCTGCCTCGTACCTGAATCACACACTACTTTGGGACAGCATATGCATCAGAGAAACTGGAGCATTAGATGATTTTGAAAAATGACACTAGACATGTCTAGAACCTTCCTTTTTATCATCTGACAATATACGAATCTCATTACTATGTTAGTTTGTTCAGGATTCTTCTAGGCAAAAAAAAAAAAAAAAAAAAAAAAAAAAAACTACTCAAATTATTTTGAGAAAAGTTTTGATGTCTAAAATTCATGTAAAGTATATTCTCCAGATAATATTTAAATCACAGGAATTACCATGACATCGTATTAACAGATTATATTGGAACTTTCATTTAGCATTTAGGGCTGCAGAGGGAGATTATTTAGAAGTTAAGGGAATAAGTTTGGCCCTCTTAACCTCTATAAATACCTGAGTTTTGTGCAGACACTCAAACAACTGTCTTATTGATGGATATCCCAAAACACTCTGTAATTATCCATCCTTGATTTTCCATAATGAATGAGACTTCCCCTGATCATTTTACTAATTAATACTTAATAGCTAGTAACTGCAGATATGATACTGTAAAACATGTTTGATCAAATATTATTATTATTATCATTTTGAGCTGGAGTTTTGCTCTGTCACCCAGGCTGGAGTGCAGTGGCATGATCTTGGCTCACAGCAAACTTCACTTCCTGGGTTCAAGTGATTCTCCTACCTCAGCCTCCCGAGTAGCTGCGATTACAGGTGCCTGCCATCACTCCCAGCTAATTTTTGTATTTTTAGTTGAGACGGGGTTTCACCATGTCAGCCAGGCTGGTCTCAAACTCCTGACCTCAGGTAATGCACCCGCCTTGGCCTTCCAAAGTTCTGGGATTACAGGCGTGAGCCACTGTGCCTGGCCAATAATCAAATATTATTTTTAAGTGAATCTTTTCCATTTGTTAAACTTTTATTCACGAACAACTATATTCATTATGTAGAATAGTGGTTAAATGAACAAAGTTTTATTTCAAACAGTCCTGGGTTTAAGTAAGGATTTCATAGCAAATGAAACTGGTAACCACAGGCCCCACTGAAACATTCCTTTCCACCTGTAAAACAATGAATATTAGATAAGGTGAAATATGAAAAGAACACATAGTTACTGATATATAGTAAATGATCAATATACATTAGATATGGTAAATGTGAAGAAGAATAGCACAGTGATGATAGGATTATATATTAAATTAAACTTTTTCAAACTTAGTTTTCTCATATTTAAAATAATACCATGTTACCTCAAATCTTTTTAAGGTGAAAATAAGGTACTTTTTGTAAATTTTAACTTCTATAAGGCTTGAGTATCTTAGCTATTATAAATGTTGTAAGTAATAAAATTAGAAAAAAATTTTTTCACTGAATTTTTTTATCCATTCCTCTGTCGATGGACATTTAGGTTGCTTCCAAACCTTATCTAGTATGAACAGTCTCCAGCAACCATAGGAGTGCAGATATCTCTTTGATAGACTGGATTTCCTTTCTTTTGTGTATATACCCAGCAGTGAGAATGCTGGATTATATGGTAGCTCAATTTTTCACTTTCTGAGGAAGCTCCAAACTGTTCTCCACAGTAGTTGGACTAATTTACATTCCCACCAACAGTGTAGGAGGGTTCCCTTTTCTCCACATCCTTGTCAGCATTTGTTATTGCCTGTCTTTTGAATGTAAGCCATTTTAACTGGGGTAAGATGATGTCCCATTGTAGTTTTAATTTGCATTTCTGATGATGAATGATGTTGAGCATCTTTTTATATCCCTGTTTACCATTCATATATCTTCTCTTGAGAAATGTCTATTCAAATATTTTGCCCATTTTGTATTGGATTATCAGATTTTTTTCCTATAGAGTTGTTGAGCTCCTTATATATTCTGGTTATTAATCTTTTGTCACAGATTTTGTACATATGCACAATGGACTCCTATTCATCCATAAAAAAAGAATGAAATCCTGTCATTGGCAACAACATGAGTGGAGCTGGAGATCATTATGTGAAGTGAAATAAGCCAGGCACAGACAGAGAAACATTGCATGTTCTCACTTATTTGTGCAATCTAAAAATCAAAACAATTGAACTCATGGACATAGAGAGTAGAAGGATGGTTACTAGAGGCTGGAAAGGATAGTGAGGGATTGCGGGGAGGTGGGGATCATTAATGGGTCCAAAAATAGAATGAATAAACTTGCTATTTGATAGCACAATAGGGTGATTATAGTCAATAATAATTGCATATTTTAAAATAACTCAAATAACGTAATTGGATTCATTTTAACTCAAAGGATAAATGCTGGAGGTGATGGATACCCCATTCTCATGATGTGTTTATTTCACATTACATGCCTGTATCAAAATATCTCCTGTATATTTTGATAAATATACATAAATATATACACCTACTAGGCACCCACAAAAATTTTAAAAATAAAAAAGAAAATAAAAATATTCACTGGGTATGGCATAATCATGTGTTTTTTAAATTTTTACTCATAAAGATTACCTCCTATTTTGAAATATAGTGTCTGATGAGTTATCTATTTTTGATTTAATATTTATTACTGTTTTTCATTCTTTGATAGCCTAAGTTTAGCTCATCACAAAACCAACAGCACAAGTAAAAATAATAAGGATTAAATATAGGATATGACTGCAATTACATTGTCTTTCTGCACACTGTCTTAATCTTAGTTCAGATAACAGAAACTTTATTTGGCTTGTGCCCATGCCCAAACTGCTTTGCTAAACATCTGAGCTTCATTTATTCTCATTAAAAGGATAGAAATTAAGTGCTTGTTTGTGAAAAGCTAACTCAACATGCTTGTCATAGTTGTCTTCAATTTCTAAGTGGATAATAATTAGGCATCTTCTGCACATATTTAAACTGACCTCAGAACATTTCCTATGCATGTGTTGGGATGTCAAGAGAAACCAAAAATGTCTTAACCAATTTGAAGTGTATTTCATTCATATTCACACTCTGCATATCAGCAGTTTGTGATTGGCACCTCCACGTTGTTGAGGACCAAGACTGTCTAGGCCTTTGCTTTTTATCATCAAATTGTGGCTTAGATTTTGTGTTTCAAATTACCTCTTTGCCTCCCACTTGGAAGTGCACATTCTATTTGGTGTGACCTGGAAAGTAAATATATCATTTCTGCTCATATTCCATTTGTAAGGTCATGCACATCTGTGTGGAACCTGGGAACTTTTGTTTTGCCTAGATGGTCACACACTCTACTAAAATGTATATTATTATAGAAGACGTGGCCAGAAGGAGACAACTAGCTGGCTCTGTCTCAGTGGGTTTCTCTTCTTATTTTCCAGGTAAAGATGCAACTAGATTTGTCTTCAATTGTGTAATAGTGCAATTCTCAAGACCCCACAACAATTGCGAGTTCCTGTCTTTATAGAATTAAGGTTATACAATTTAACCAGCATCATTCTAACAACAGTGGTAATGGATTCTACCCTAAACTCCTACATGGAACATCCTAAATTCCTATGAGCCTGTTTAACCTTGAAAATACTTACGATGCTTGAAATTTGGGGCTATTCAAGGACTGGGTGGAGACTGAAATCTTTAACTATCTGACAATGCCTTATTTCAATATATCTTAAGCCACTCTCTATATTAGAGTCCATCTTATCCCATGAGGTCATCTGCTGCCGTACTCCTACATTTGTGACTTTTCACAGTAGCCACCCCATTACTCAAGTCTGAAACTGAAGTGTGCACACACATTTCTCTGTTCTTTTTCTGTCACATGGGATGAATTACAAAGGAAAACCACTTTTCCACTGTAGGCATTTATGCCTGAGTCCTCTCATCTCTGTATTTCTCAAGAGATGTCTTCCTCCCCGTGATTTGGCTTCCCTGTCTCTGCTTTTAGCCGCACTGGTGTCAGAATAATCTCTCTAGGAGACTGCTTTGAAATTACACTTAAATATTAAAATGGCCTCCGCTATACAGTGAAAAAACTCTCTCACTTTTTAGTATGTTACAGAAGGAATTCATGTTTTTTATTCACCTGTCATTCCTGCTATCTCCATCTTTAGGCAAGCCTTTTTTCACTACCTGTACTTTCCTCATCATGCTACGTTCTCTCTCACCTACATTTCTTTGCATATGTCCCCTGGCAAAGCCCTGACAAAATATCTAGTAAGGCAAAAGTGTTTCCTCCAAAGAAGTCTTTCGGATATCTGCCCATACCTAAATCCTCCCCTGTTCAACCATCTTCAGACACTGCATTTATTCTTACAGCAACAGCTACTTATGAACATTACAAAACTTATCAAGCTTCCCTATAGTATTCCCTTCCAAAACTCCCTTCCAAAAGGGAAAAAGTGTTTTTTTTAATATATATATATATATATATATATATGTTACTTACTGCAGCAGCCCTGTCTGGTTCATGACGTGCAGCCTGTGTACAATATACATTTGTTAGATAGTACTATTCTGGCTGAAAGCTTTTCAGTTTGATTGTGATAAAGAGCGTTTTCATTGTCTTCCTACGTCTATAAAATATTTCTTTCTGTATCTTAAATATGGTATTCCAAATATTACCTTCAATAGTGGGTATAATTTTAGTGCAAGTACTTTTAAGTAAGGATTTATGATGCAATTTTAGATTCTTGTTTTTATGAACCATTGAAAAATAGGAATTAAAACGTAATGGTAATTTTGGTTGGTTTCAAAAATAAAATATATTTTGTAGTATTTAATCTTGAATATTTAAAATTCCAGGTGATTCTAAAAATTATTCAATGGATCTTAGTGAGCTTTTGTGCTTTTAGTATGACCCTGGAGGCATTTATGCATAAGTATTTATAAGTACTTTGACTTCAGTCAAAGAAATCTGAAGAATCTCATGGGGCAGCATGAACTATTATGTTTCTCTAAACCAGGAAAATGAACAAATCAATTTGCATTTTGAAATCCACAGAGAATGAAAACCTCTAGTTATAGTGTTATGAATCCCTCTAGGAGCAGTGAGTGGAAGTATTCCCTGCAATATCATATGGTGACATTTTTATTACCAGGAACTATTTTTGCATGTACAAATAAAAATATGTTCTATGCTTTTGCTTTCATAATGTTATCCTTGAATCTTTATTGCTTACCATAGGCTGCTTGTCACGACGGGGAGTCCTAAGGGCTATTGCAACTTTTATTGCTACATACATACTGGTCGTATCATATGAATGTATAAGGCCAATTAAGAGAGTCCTTTAATTCATAACTTTGGGTACATTCATGGGAAATTTGCTTTAGAGTTGGCAAGAGTGCATCCATAGGTGTAATTTAAATTAAATATCTCAACTGAGAATTATTTTAATGGGAGATTATAGAGTATGC
>NC_065596.1:58297-150672 GCF_024542745.1 Macaca thibetana thibetana
CCCGGAAGTCGCCCTGTCCGCTCCAGCTGCATGCCTGATTGGACGGTCCCAGCCCAGAGTCCCTGATTGGATGATGTTTAAGGCCCCGCCCCTTCGAGCCCTGAGTGACAGAAGATGTTATCAGATGCTTCTGATAACAAAAGGCTGCAGCCTTTCCAGGCAGGGCTTCCTCCCTGAGCTGAGCCAGGCCCACCCCAGAGCATGGGAAAATTCTTTCTCTTCTTTACTCTCTTTTTAAATGTATTCGAAATGTGAACAAATATAGTTTACTGCCATGTTAATAATACATAAAACTTTTGTTCAACAGTAAATCATTTTTTACTTTAGTAATAGTGTATTATCAATACTGAAGGCCGGGCGTGATGGCTTACTCCTTTAATGGCGTCAGTTTGGGTGGCCGAGGCGGGCGGATCACCTGAGGTCAGAAGTTCAAGACCAGCCTGGTCGACCTGGTGAAACCCCTTCTCCACTAAAAATACAAAAATTAATCAGCTGTGGTGATGGGTGCCTGTAATCCCAGCTACTCAGGAGGCTGAGGCAGGAGAATCATTTGAACCCAGGAGGTGGAGGTTGTAGTGAGCTGAGATCGGGCCATTACACTCCAGCCTGGGCAACAAGAGTGAAACGCCATCTCAAAAAATAAAACAAAAAAAAAACTAAACCTAATTTTAGTAAAAGCTTATAAATAAATCCATCAAATTTGTCATTTTTGAACACTCTAGATTTTCACATAAATTTTATAATCTCTTTTTTGTTTGTTTGTTTGTTTGTTTGTGACAGTCTCCCTCTGCCGCCCAGGCTGGAGTGCAGTGGCGCGATCTCAGCTCACCGAAAGCTCCACCTCCCGGGTGCAAGTAATTCTCCTGCCCCAGCCTCCCCAGAAGCTGGGATTACAGGCGCTTGCCACCACGCCTCGCTAATTTTTGTTTTTTTAGTAGAGACAGGGTTTCACCATGTTGAGGCCAGGCTGGTCTCAAACTCCTGACCTCAGGCAATCCGCCCACCTCAGCCTCCCAAAGTGCTGGGATTACAGGCATGAGCCATGGCGCCCGGCCTTATAATCTCTTATAATTTTTTAACTTTTTCTATTTTGTTTTATTAGACGTTTTTTTTTTTAACTTGAAACAATCTTTATTTTTATCTTTTCTTGTTTTTAGACAAATGTTGCTCTGCCAGCCAGACCAGAATGCAATGGCATGATCTCAGCTCACTGCAACCTCCGCCTTCCTGGGTTCGAGCGATTCTTCCACCTCAGCCTCCCGAGTAGCTGGGATTACAAGCGCCCACCACCACGCCCAGCTAATTTAGCATGGTGGCCTGAACCTGTAGTACCAGTTATTCAGGGACTGAAGTAGGAGGACTGCCTGAGCCCAGGAGGTTGTGGCTGCAGTGAGCCCTGATCAAGCCACTGCTCTCCATTCTGGGTGACAGAGTGAGACCATTTCTGGAAAAAAAAGCCAAACCATGTAAACTTCAACTTATAGGGTTTGGGGGTTTTTATTTTTGTCTTAAATTGTTATATTTCAGTAGTTTTGGGGTACAGGTAGTATTTGGTTACAGGGATAAGTTCTTTTGTGGTGATTTCTGAGATTTAGGTGCACCAATCGCCCAAGCAGTGTGCACTGTATCCAATATGTAGTCTCTCATCCCTCACTCCCTCTCCCACCCTTCCCGCTGTGTGCCCAGAGTCCATTATATAATTCTTTTTAATTTTTAATTTTTTAATTTTTTTTTTTTTTTTTTTTTGAGACGAAGTTTCGCTCTTGTTGCCCAGACTAGAGTACAATGGCGTGATCTCGGCTCACCGCAACCTCCGCCTCCCAGGTTCTAGCGATTCTCCTGCCTCAGTCTTCCCGAGTAGCTGGGATTACAGGCATGCGCCACCATGCCCGGCTAATTTTGTATTTTTAGTACAGACAGGGTTTTTCCATGTTGGTCAGGCTGGTCTTGAACTCCCGACCTCAGGTGATCGCCTGCCTCGGCCTCCCAGAGTGCTGGGATTACAAGCCTGAGCCACCGCGCCTGGCCCCATTATATAACTTTTATGCCTTTGCATCTTCATAGCTTAGCTCCCACTCATAAGTGAGGACACACAATATTTGGGGTTTTATCCCTTCTTTTCTTTTCTTTTCTTCTTTTTTTTTTTTTTCCGAGAGGGAGTTTGCTGTGATTACAGGTATGAGCCACCCGTGCCTGGTCCATTTCTTGATGTTTTAATTATGGTCTTTTCTGTTTGTATGTTTCTTTGTTTGTTTTTGAGATGGAGTCTCGCTCTCTGGCCCAGACTGGAGTGCAGTGGTGCAATCTCGGCTCACTGCAACCTCCGCCTCCCGGGTTCAAGCGATTCTCCAGCCTCAGCCTCCGGAGCAGCAGGGATTACAGACATAAGCCATCGCACCCTGCCAATTTTTGTGTTTTTAGTAGAGGCGGGGTTTTACCATGTTGGCCAGGCTCCTCTGGAACTCCTGACCTCAGGTGATCCACCAGTCTTGGTCTCCCAAAGTGCTGGGATTACAGGCATCAGCCACCATGACCAGCCAATTATGGTCATTCTTGCAAGAGTAAGGTGGTATCACATTGTGGTTTTGATTTGCATTTCCCTGATCATTAATCATCAGTGATGTTCAGTATTTTTTGTTGTTGTTGGCCATTTGTATATTTTCTTTTGAGAATTGTTTAAGTCACATCTGTCTTTGTTTTTGTTGCATTTGCTTTGGGGTTCTTGGTCATGCACTCTTTGCCCAAGTCAATGTCTAGAAGAGTTTTTCCAATGCTTTAGAATTCGGGTAGTTTCAGGTCTTAGATTAAAGTATTTGATCCATCTCGAGTTAATTTTTTTATAAGGTGAGAGATGAAGATCTTTTTTTTTTTTTTTTTTTTTTTGAGACGGAGTCTCGCTGTGTCGCCCAGGCTGGAGTGCAGTGGCGTGATCTCAGCTCTGCCCCCCAGGTTCAAGCAATTCTCTGCCTCAGCCTCCCGAGTAGCTGGGATTACAGGCACCCGCCACCATACTCAGCTAAATTTTTTTTTTATTTTTAGTAGAGACGGGGTTTCACCATCTTGGCCAGGCTGGTCTTGAACTCCTGACCTCGTGATCCACCCACCTCAACCTCCCTAAAGTCTGGGATAACAGGTATGACCCTCTGTGCCCAGCCGAAGACCCAGTTTTATTCTACAATATGTGGCTTCCCAATTATGCCAGCACCATTTATTGAATAGGGTGTTATTTCCCCACTTTATATCTTTGTTTACTTTGTCAAAGATCAGTTGGCTGTAAGTATTTGGGTTTATTTCTGGTTTCGCTATTCTGTTTCATTGGTCTAAATGTCTATTTTTATACCCATACAATGCTGTTTTGGTAACTATACCCTTGTAGTATAGTTCGAAGTCAGATAATGTGATGCCTTCAGATTTGTGTGTGTGTGTGTTTTTGGTTTTGTTGGGTTTTTTTTTTTCTTCTTGCTTTAACTATGGAGGCTCTCTTTTTATTTTATATAAATTTTAGGATTTTTTTTAGTTCTGTGAAGAATAATAATGCTATTTTGATGGAAATTACATTGAATTTGCAGATTGCTTTTGGTAGGTTTATCATTGTTGCAATAGGATTGCTACCCATCCATAAGCATGAAATATGTTTCCATTTGTTTCCATTGTCTGTGATTTCTTTTAGCAACATTTTGTAATTTTTCTTGTAGAGATCTTTCACCACCTTGGTTAGACATATTCCTAATTATTATTTTTTTTGCAGCTATTTTTAAATGAGTTGAGTTCTTAATTTAATTCCTAGTTTGGTCACTGTTAGTGTACACCAGTGCCACTAATCTGTGCACATTGATTTTGTATCCTGAAATTTTACTGAATTTACGTATCAGATCGAAAAGCTTTTTTTTCTTTTCTTTTTTTTTTTTTTTTTTTTTTTTTTTTTCTTTTTGAGACAAGTCTTACTCTGTCGCCCAGGCTGGAGCGCAGTAGCATGATCTCAGCTCACTGCAACCTCTGCCTCCTGGGTTCAAGTGATTCTCCTGTCTCAGCCTCCCTAGTAGCTGGGATTACACCCACTTGCCACCGCGCCTGGCTAATTTTTGTATTATTGGTAGAGACGGGGTTTTACCACGTTGGCCAGGCTGGTCTTGGACTCCTGACCTCAGGTGATCCACCTGCCTCCACCTCCCCAAATGCTGGGATTACAGGCTTGAGTCGCTGCACCCAGCCCTAAAAGCTTTTTAGATGAGTGTTTAGGGTTTCCCAGCTATACAATTATATCATTGATAAGCAGTGACAGTTTGACTTCCTTTTTACCAATTTAGATGCTGTTTATTTTTTGCTTTACTCTGATTGCTCTGGCTAAGACTTCCATTACCATGTTGAATAGAAGTGGTGAGAGTGGGCATTATTGTCTTGTGTTCTCAGAAAAAATCCTTCCAACTTTTTCCCGTTCAGTGTAATGTTGGCTGTTTATCATAGATAGTTGTTTTTTTTTTTTTTTTTTTTTTTTTTCCATACGGAGTCTTGTTCTGTCGCCCAGGCTGGAGTGCAACGGCACAATCTCCGCTCACTGCAATTTCCACCTCTGGGACTCAGCCTCCCCAGTAGCTGGGACCACAGGCACCCGCCATCATTCCTGGCTAATTTTTGTATTTTTGTACAGATGAGGTTTCACTATGTTGACCAGGCTGATCTCAAACTCCTGACCTCAGGTGATCCGCCCACCTCTGCCTCTCAAAGTATTGGAATTACAGGCATGAGCCACCACACCTGGCCTGTCATAGATGGCTTTTATGACCTTACAATATGTTCCCTCTATCCCAATTTTGCTGAGGATTTTAATCATAAAGGGATGCTGGATTTTGCCAAATGATTTTTCTGTGTATTTTGAGATAATCATATAATTTTTGGTTTTAATTCTGTTTATTTGGTGGATAACATGTATTGACTTACCTATGTTAAATCATCTCTGCATCCCTAGCAGACTGACTTCAAGTGATCCACCCGCCTCATCCTACCAAAGTGCTAGGATTACAGGCATGAGCCACTGCACCCAGCGGCAATTTTTTATTACTAGTTTAATCTTGCTACTTGTTATTGGTCTGTTCAGAGTTTTTATTTCTTCCTGGTTTAATTTAGGAGGGTTGTATATTTCCAGGAATTTATGGAATTCCTCTAGATTTTCTAGTTTGAGCATGTAAAGGTATTCATAGTAGCTTTGAATGATCTTTTATTTCTTTCTTTTTATTTTTTTTTGAGATGGAGTCTCGCTCTGTTGCCCAGGCTAGAGTGCAGTGGCCGGATCTTGGCTCACTGCAAGCTCCGCCTTCCGGGTTTACACCGTTCTCCTGCCTCAGCCTCCCGAGTAGCTGGGACTAGAGGCACTGGCCACCACACCTGGCTAGTTTTTTGTATATTTTAGTAGAGATGGGGTTTCACCGTGTTAGCCAGGATGGTCTCAATCTTCTGACCTCGTGATCTGCCCGTCTCGGCCTCCCAAAGTGCTGGGATTACAGGCTTGAGCCATCGCGCCTGGCCAAAAACTCAGAATGATCTTTTATTTCTTATTGAGCATATTTGGATCTTCCTTCTGCTTTTCTGGGTTAATCTCACCAATAGTCTATCAATTTGGTTTATCTTTTCAAATAACTAGTTTATTGTTTTATTTACCTTTTATATTTTTTAAGTTTCAATTTTATTTAGTTCTGCTCTGATTTTTTTTTTTTTTTTTTTTTTCTGCTGGGTTTGGTTTGTTCTTGTTTCTCTTGTTCCTTGAGGTGTAATCTTAGGTTGTTTATTGTGGTGTTTTGAACTTTTTGATGTGTGTATTTAATGCTATGAACTTTCCTCTTAGCACCGCTTTTGCTGTATCCCAGAGGTTTTAATATGTTGTGTCACTATTATTCAGTTTAAAGAGTTCTTTAATTTCCATCTTGATTTCATTGTGGATGCAACAGTCATTCAGGAGCAGGTTATTTAATTTTCATGTATTTGTATGGTTTTGAGTGTTCCTATTGGAATTGATTTCTAATTTTATTCCACTGCGGTCTAAGACAGTACTTGATAAAATTTTGATATTGTTAAATTTATTCAGGGGCTGGGCATGGTGGCTCACGCTTTAATCCCAGTACTTTGGGAGGCCAAGGCAGGCAGATAACCTGAGGTCAGAAGTTCAAAACCAGCCTGGCCAATATGGTGAAACCCCATCTCTACTAAAAATACAAAGCAGGCACGCATGGCGACATGTGCCTGTAATCCCAGCTACTTGGAAGGCTGAGGCAGCAGAATCCCTTGAACCTGGGAGGCAGAGGTTGCTGTGAGCTAAAATTGCACCATTGCACTCCAGGCTTAGTGACGGAGTGAGACGCTATTACAAAAAAAAAAAAAAAAAAAAAAAAAAAAATCAGACTTGTGTTGTGACCTATTGTATGGTCTATCTTGAAGAATGTTTTATGTGCTGATGAAAAAAAATATATTCTGCAGTTGCTGGGTAGAATATTCTGTAAAGATCTGTTAAGTCCATTTGTTCTAAGGTATAGTTTAAGCCGATTGATTTTTGTTTGTTTGTTTGTTTGACTTTCTCTCATGATGACCTGTGTAATGCTGTAAGTAACGTATAAAAGTCCCCCACTATTTTTATGTTGTTGTCTATCTCATTGCATTTCTTAAGGTACAACTTAGGTGAAACAAGAAAATTTATCTTTCTGAAGCATGGAGTTAATATTTTAGGCTAAAATATATTCTTTTTTTTTGAGATGGAGTCTTACTCTGTTGCCCAAGCTGGAGTGCAGTGGCGTGATCTTGGCTCACTGCAACCTCTGCCTCCCTGCAACCTCTGCCTCCCAGGTTCAAGTGATTCTCCTGCCTCAGACTCTTGAGTAGCTGGAACTGTAGGCGCCCGCCACCATGCATGGCTAATTTTTCTGTTTTCAGTAGAAACAAAGTTTTACCATATTGGCCAGGCTGGTTCCGAATTCCTAACCTCTGGTGATCTGCCTGCCTTGGCCTCCCCAAGTGTTGGGATTACGGACATGAGCCACCATGCCTGGCCTTAAATTTACCGTTTATGGTTTTTTTAAAAATATATAATATTATATGATCTGCAAACAGCAACTCTTTACTTACTTGTCTTCAATTTCAATGGCTTTAAACAATGTATTTTTGCCTAACTCTTCTGCTACATACTTCCAGGGTTATGTTAAAATGGAAACATTGACAATGGGCACAATATAGTTTTGCTTTGCATTGGTTTTTGAAAATTTCATTGAACGAAAACCTCTTCAAGTTTATATAAACTGGTTACAAGAGGCAAAGATCCCATATTTATAGGATGACCTCTTCATTTGTAATAGGCAGAGGTGGTAGATTGGTCACAAGGCTGCTGCGTCTACAGAGGATTTACCTTTAGTTGGCTTGTTACAAAAGGCTTGGGTAGTTGTAATTCCCATTTTATTATTGGACACACTGAATATCCTTCAGGACATTCATCTGCAGAGCAGACACTAGGGGAAGTTGTTGCAGTCAGGTCTGCATATGGTGGGCCTTACGTCACGATGTGGATGAGGATGCCTTTCACTGAGTACCAGAGAGCATCTTCCCAGGTCACTGTGTGGGATTCTACTTCAGCAGAATTGGCCATGAACTGTGGCTTGGAGCTAGAAGTAAAATGTTAAACTGTATGGCTACAAATGGGTGTTTTCCTCCAGGCCTCTGGAAGAGCAGAAGCTCTCCCAGGTTTTGACTGGGAGGAGTTTGGAATGGTTATAGGGTAAGTTCAGAATTCTCAGTGGGAAGCAAGTTGGGTTGGTTATTTTTTGGTCTATAGCCAAGAACAGAGGTTCTGTAGTTTGCCACCTTAATAGAAGCCTGTCTCCTAAAAAGAACGTTCCTCAATCTTGGGCTTTAGGAGGGTTTGACAACTCCATTCCTGGATCTCAAAGCTCTTTTGAAGGTACTTGTTTGAGAGATGAAGTCTTTTTACATAATACAGGCTGGTCTTGAAATTCTGGCCTGAAGAAATTCTTCAACCTCAATGTATTATGTAGCTATCATTACAGGTATGAGCCAGGTTGCCTGGATCTTTCATAAGGACATTTTTGTCAGGGATGGCTCACAAGTTTTTTGCTATCAGGGGATAAAAAAATAGGTCACCTGGCCGGGCATGGTGGCTCACACCTATAATCCCAGCACTTTGGGAGGCCAAGGTGGGTGGATCACAAGGTCAGGAGATCGAGACCATCCTGGCCAACATGGTGAAACCCCGTCTCTGCTAAAAATACAAAAATTAGCTGGACATGGTGGTGGACACCTGTAATCCCAGCTACTCGGGAGGCTGAGGCAGAAGAATTGCTTGAACCCAGGAGGCGGAGGTTATAGTGAGCCAAGATTGAGCCACTGCACTCCAGCCTGGGTGACAGAGAGAGACTCCATCTCAGAAATGAAAAAAGAAAATAGGTCACCTTTTTTATTATTATTATTATTATTATTATTTTTTACTGATGTTGCTCTCCCTATACATTTTTACTTTCTATTTTCTATTTCAAATTTCTCTGTTATTTTAGATTCAGACATTTAGGACATGTTAGAATTTACGTGTTATGCCTGAAGTAAATTAGATAATTAGTAGGCATTCCATATTTACTAAAATATTTAGTTATACATTTAAGTTTGCTGCAGACAGAAAGGAATTATATGATTTCCATTCACTTTCTTCAGCTTATATTTAAATAATAAAGTAAGTTCTTCCCAGATATTTGTTTTATATATCAGAGGCTTTAATTATATTTTGCAAGATTTTTTTTTAATTTATTTAGCAAGGTAAGACTATTCTTTTTTTTTTTTTTTTTTTTTTTTTTTTTTTGACACGGAGTCTGGCTCTGTTGCCCAGGCTGGAGTGCACTGGCGGGATCTCAGCTCACTACAAGCTCCACCTCCCGGGTTTACGCCATTCTCCTGGCTCAGCCTTCCAAGTAGCTGGGACTACAGGCGCCCGCCACTTCGTCCGGCTAGTTTTTCGTACTTTTTAGTAGAGACCGGGTTTCACCGTGTTAGCCAGGATGGTCTCAATCTCCTGACCTCGTGATCCGCCCGTCTCGGACTCCCAAAGTGCTGGGATTATAGGCTTGAGCCACCGCGCCCAGCTCCGGTAAGACTATTCTTTGCTTCTAAAGTTAAATTACAGCAGTTTCATTTTGTGTAAGAATAGCATAGATTCTTTAAGAATATATGTAGCATATATTGTGTAAGAATAGCATATATAAACATGACATTTATGAAATTTACCTCTAGTTTTCTTTAATGCTTATTTATTAAAAGCTTATCATTAGAATCTTCTATTTATGATTATATTGCAATTTCTCTTAAATTTTACTGCTATGCAGTGCATGTCGATGATTCAAAATACCTGCCTTCCATGAGTACACAGATACAGTCAAATATTGTAGTTATCTAGACAGTTTTTTTAATGGTACATCAATATTGCATACCAGATCTTATGAGTAAACATTACTTTTATTATTATTTTGCAGTTCTATAGGTGTGCTTTTTAGTGTCAGTTTCTTAATATCAGTGTATTGTGTTTTTTTGTTTTACTTACATATTGTAATTCTAGACAATTTGCAATTCTGTTTGTGCACTTTAAGTCAATGTAGGGTTTAGTTAAGAAATAAATTAGGCCGGGCGCGGTGGCTCAAGCCTGTAATCCCAGCACTTTGGGAGGCCGAGACGGGCGGATCATGAGGTCAGGAGATCGAGACCATCCTGGCTAACACGTTAAACCCTGTCTCTAAAAAAAATAAATTAGTCCCAGCTACTCGGGAGGCTGAGGCAGGATCACCCGATTGCAGTGATGAGATAGCCACTGCACTCCAGTTTCTGTTTTTCAGATCTATAAATATGACCCCAATTATGATTATGGCTTATCTCGTATATATTCTTTCTTAGTTGATTTTCAGTGGTGGTTTTATCTTGTCTGAGCAGTTGTGAAAATAATCTTATTTTCACCCTGTGTTTAATAATGAATATATATTTCCTTTGTGTGAGAGAAACACTTTTGTGATTTGAGGGTAATTTTAGAAAATATTTATAATTCTGCATTTAGTTTTCCTTCTAAAATAATTTTTTTAAAAACAGATAACATAAAATTGATTATTTAAAAATCTATTTAAGTGTACATTTTATGGCCAGGCATGGTAGTGGCTCACCTCTGTAATCCCAGAAACTTAAGAGGTCAAAACAGGAGGATCACTTGAGCCCAAACATTTGAGACAAGCTGGGGAAACATGCAAAGACCTGCTCTACACAAAAAACTTTAAAATAACAAGCCATGGTGGTGTGCACCTGTGGTTCCAGCAACCTGGGAGATCAAGGGACAAGGAGCACTTTATCCTGGGAGTTTGAGGCTGAAGTGAGCCATAATTTTGCCACTGCACACCAGCTTGGGTGACAAAGTGAGACCCTCTGTCAAACAAAAAGCTGTGGATTTCAGGCATGTTAAAGTATATTCACCTGGTTATGCGAAAGGCTTCTAGAGGTTCTACATCGTTTAAAACTAAAACTCAATACCCACTAAGTAACAACTGCCCATTTTACCCTCTCTCCAGCCCTTGGCAAACACCTTTCCAGTTTCTGTTTTTATGAGTCTGACTATTTAACTTGTCTCATGTAAATGGAATCATGTAGTATCTATCATTTTGTTACTGGTTTATTTCACGTTACATAATATTTTCAAAATTTACCTTAAAATGTGACAAGATTTTCTTTTTTAAGCCTGAATAGGCCGGGCGCGGTGGCTCAAGCCTGTAATCCCAGCACTTTGGGAGGCCGAGACGGGTGGATCACGAGGTCAGGAGATCGAGACCATCCTGGCTAACACGGTGAAACCCCGTCTCTACTAAAAAATACAAAAAACTAGCCGGTGAGGTGGCAGGTGCCTGTAGTCCCAGCTACTGGGGAGGCTGAAGCAGGAGAATGGCGTAAACCCGGGAGGCAGATCTTGCAGTGAGCTGAGATCCGGCCACTGCACTCCAGCCTGGGAGACAGAGCGAGACTCCGTCTCAAAAAAAAAAAAAAAAGCCTGAATAATATTCCATGTCTATATATGTTAAATTTTTTTTTGATGTATTTATAAATCAAGGGACATCTAAGTTGTTTCAGCCTTTTGACTTTTGTGAATTCTGGTACAATAAGCATAAACGTTTAAATATCTCTTCCAGGTTCTGTGTTGCATACTTTGGAAATAAATTTATAAGTAAGATTGCTATAATTGGTTATAATTTTATGTTTAATTATCTGAGGAACATTTGTAACATTTTAAAATAATGCCTGCATCTTTGTTTTCCGCCAACAATTAACATAGGTTTCATTTTCATAGCATCATCAACAGATTTGGTTTTCTTAAAAAATCGTTAGTGGCTATTCTAATGGGTGTGAAGTTATTTTGTCTTTCATTGTAATTTTTATGCATTCCTCTACAAAATAGTAATTTTGTGTGTCTGTTCAAATATACTCTTCCTGTTTATACTTTTGATAAAAATTTAGTTTAATTAGTTTTCCATTTCCAAATCCCATTATTCAACTTTATTGTTCAGTTTTAAGAGTTGCTTATATATTCTGAATATTAACTTCTATCACATGTGATTTGCAAATATTTTCACTGATTTCCTAGGAGGCATTGTCACTCTCTTGAATTTGTTTTTGATGTTCAAAAATTTCTAAGTATATTTCAGTTAAATTTTTCTGTTCTTTTCTTTGTTGCGTATGCATTTAATGTCATTTAAGAAAATGATTCCAAGGCCAATGTCACGTCTTTTCTCCACGTTTTTTTTTAAGAGATTTGTTAGCTATTTTTTATATCTAAGTATTTTATTTAAATTTTTTTTGCATATGGTTCAAGGAAAAAATCCAGCTTTATCAGTGCAGATATTCAGTTTTCAGCATTAATTTTTGAAGATATTATCTTTTCTTTATTGTGTGCTCATGGTAGCTTTGTGGAAGATCGCTTATTTACAGAAGGGTTCATTTCCGGGCTCCCTATTCTGATTTATCATCTGTTTATCCATCTTTGTGTCAGTACTACATTGTTTTGTTATAGCTTTTAACATGTTTTGAAATGAGAAAGTATATTGGCTCCTCTTTTTCATGGGCGTTTGGCTAGTTATAGTTCATAATCAAATTTAAAAACTTTAAAGAGTATTTCTGTTTAAAAAACCTGTGCTATTAGTATTTTTATAGAAATTACGTCGAATTTGTTTACCACTATAGGTTGTATTGACATCTTAACAAAATTAAATATTTGAGCAAGAATATGTTAGTGATTGATTGATTGATTGATTGATTGATTTTGAGATGGAGTCTCACTCTTGACACCCAGGCTGGAGTGCACTGGCAAGTTCTTGGCTCACTGCAACCTCCGCCTCCCGGGTTCAAGCAATTCTCCTGCCTCAGCCTCCCGAGTAGCTGGGATTACAGGCGCCCGCCACCACTCCCAGCTAATTTTTTGTAGTTTTAGTAGAGACAGGGTTTTGCCATGTTGGGAAGGCTGGTCTTGAACTCCTGACTTCAAGTGATCCACCCACCTCGGCCTCCCAAAGGATCTTGCTATATTTTTTGGGTTTTTCTTGAGATAGAGCCTCACTGTGTCATCCAGGCAGGAGTGCAGTGGCATGATCTCGGCTCAACACAACCTCTACCTTCTGGGTTCAAGTGATTCTCCTGATTCAGTCTCCTGAATAGTTGGAATTACAGGCACCCTCCATCATGTCTGGCTAATTTTTTTTGTATTTTTAGTAGACACGGGGTTTCATCATGTTGGTCAGTCTGGTCTCAAACTCTTGACATTAGGTATTCCAGCCACCTCGGCCTCCAGCAAAGTGCTGGAATTACAGGCGTGAGCCAAGGTGCCCAGTTCTTGTGTTTAATTTTTATATACTTTTGGGTTTTCCTGTTTTACATTTACTTTTAAGTTAGAATAATACCATCAGCAAATCTGTCCTGCCAAATAAAAAGAGAAAAACCTTTCAAAATAACCACATTTTGAAAAAGCACACTGGCACTGCATAAGCCCTACATACAAAGAATGCTGAAAAGCATCCCACTTATTCTAAAATTGACCACATAATTGGAAGTAAAACACTCCTCAGCAAATGCAAAAGAACAGAAATCATAACAAACAGTCTCTCAGACCACAGTGCAATCAAATTAAAACTCTGGATTAAGAAACTCACTCAAAACCACACAATTACATAGAAACTGAACAACCTGCTCCAGAATGACTACTGAGTAAATAACAAAATGAAGGCAGAAATAAATAAGTTCTTTGAAACCAATGAGAACAAAGACACAACATACCAGAATCTCTGGAACACAGACAAAGCAGTGTCTAGAGGAAAATTTATAGCACTAAATGCTCACAAGAGAAAGCAGAAAAGATCTAAAATCAATGCCCTAAAATCACAATTAAAAGAACTAGAGAAGCAAGAATAAACAAATTCAAAACCTAGCAGAAGACAAGAAATAACTAAGATCAGAGTGTTATGCCCAGACCGTTTATTCCCCGAAGAAGACCACCAGAGTCCAGAGTCAAAGCTAAGCAGCAAGAATCTTATTACAGGTTCGAACCTGGAACTCTCCCTCACTGGCAAAACGAGACGGGCAGGAGAGCTCCCCCACTGAGCTCCGAGCAGTGTTATGTAGTCTAAGAAAAGTGGGCATAGAGTTATTATACAAATCAGATATATGATTGGCTAGTGTTTGAACAAGGCGATTTGGCTAACTATGATTGGTTCCCGCCATTTCTGATATTTCGGTTCAACCTTTGAGGCGGGAGAGCAGGTTTATGGCAGCAAGAGTTTATCTTACTTAAACACGTCTTGTGACCTTGCCTCAGAACTTACAAAATCTCTGGTATGTGCAAAACAAAATCTCTGGTACGTGCAGAAAACCAGGTACTCACAGAACTTACGAAATCTCTGGTATGTGCAAAGATTAGAGAGCAGAACAAGGGTGTAGCGGGTGGGGGGGGGGCGGGTACACATCTATCTTTGTGTCCTTTCACTCCCAGTTGGATTTGTTAGAGTTTCTGCAGACTCCCCACTCAGTGAGAAGGGATGGATCGAGGTCTGGCCTAAAGAGGGAATCAGGCCATTGTCTGCAACAGCTGGTGTGCTGTGCTATAGGGAATACCTCTTAGGACCAAGCTATCTAACCTCCCTGGATCCAACAGGGGAATAGCATGGCCTGGAGCTATAGTGATGACTGCCACCCTCCCCTGGACCCCAGGGGCTTAGTGTCTTTGGTAGCTAGCAGCTGCAGTGATGGCTGTTGCCCTTCCCCCAGGGAGTTCAGATGGCTTAGACAGCAGGCAGCCACATTATGTAACCCAGTCTGATCTCAAACTCCTGGGTTTAAGTAATCCTCCCACCTCAGCCTCCCAAAGTGCTGAAGTTACAGGTGTGAGCCATCACATCCACACTGAGGTTTTATTTTTTATATCAAAATACAAAAAACAGCACTGACGTTCATTAATAGAATCCAAGGGAATATTATGCCATTTTAAAAAGTAATTTCAAGAGCAAATACTAAAATTGAAAGCAAATGAAAATAAATAATAATAACTAAACATTCTGTAGATAATATGACCAGAAGAGAAACATTTAGTTTTCCTGACTTTAAAGTGCTGTAGCCAGGCACGGTGGCTCACGTCTCTAATCCAAGCACTTTGGGAGGCCGAGGCAGGCAAATTACAAGGGCAGGAGTTGGAGACCAGCCTGGCCAACACAGTGATACCCCATCTCTACTAAAAATTTAAAAATTAGCAGGGCATGGGGGCAGGCACCTGTAAACCCAGCTATTTGGGAGGCTGAGGCAGGAGAATTGCTTAAACCCAGGAGGCGGAGGTTGCAGTGAGCCAAGATCACACCATTGCACTCCAGCCTGGGCAACAGAGCTAGACTCTGTCTTGGAAAAAATAATAATAATAATGTGCAGTATACTAATGGGGTTTTTTAGTGGAGAAGATTCTATTTCCATAAGAAATTCAAAATGAGATAATTTCCAGGTTTTAGAAACTGATGCAAAACATATAAATATAGAAAGCCTCTAAGGTGATCCCATGATGTAGTATTACTTCGAATAAAAACTGGGCAAACTCAGCAAAAGGAAAGTTAAAGTTAATCTCAAGTGTCAGAATAGATACAGAAGTTCTAGTAATATAATATTAAATGGAATCCAGAATTTTATTAAAAATACATTGTATATTTATGTATTGTATTATTAAAATGTAAATGTAATTAAAAATAGAAAATCTTTTGTTTAATTACATAAAAGGTTAAAATGTGATCATTCTCTGTGATTTTGAAAGCAGCATTGTCTAAACAGATGTATATTTGCATCTACATTGATCTATACATACATTTATATAGTATCTGTCAACATATTCTACATCCATCCATTCATAGAATGTATAAAAAGATGAATGTAATAGAGTGATTAAAAATCGAGTGATTAAGAAAAGCATTTGAAATGTATTATCAGTTTTTCAGTGTCCAGATATTTATATGTTCACACACAAAATATAAAAATATTTTTATATATTCACACACAAAAATATAAAATATATTTATATGTTCATACACAAAATATAAGATTATCTTATCAACTCTTCCAGATAATGTAATAAAATATTTTAAAACTATGTGGCCACGGTTATTAGCTGAAAATAGAAAAGAATATATTTATTTATACAAAAATAGAAACGCTATCTAAACTGAATATAAAATACCAAAATATCACTGAAAAAGGCAAATAATGTACATTATCTAAAAAATAAATAACTGTGTAATATACATTATCTAAAAAATCAACAGCTCTGTGCTACAAGAGTTATGCAGCATACAGGAATCATATATAAATATCAACTATTTATATATATCTTTTTTTTTTTTTTTTTTTTTTTTTTTTTTTGACACGGAGTCTCACTCTGTCTCCCAGGCTGGAGTGCAGTGGTGCGATCTCGACTCACTGCAAGCTCCACCTCCCAGGTTCGCCATTCTCCTGCCTCAGCCTCCGGAGTAGCTGGGACTGCAGGCGCCGGCCACCACACCCGGCTATTTTTTTAAAGTTTATTTTTAGTTTAAATAATTTCAGTGTGAAATGCTAAACATAATTCAAAATGTATTTTCCTTACATGCAATGAGGTAAACAGAGTTTCAAGATCTAAATGATGAGTGAAAAAGAATTCCAACAACCTGCGGCATGATAATGCAAACAACTCACATGTGTGCTGCACTCTCACTGTGCCTGTCATGCGCGTCCATGTGAAGAGACCACCAAACAGACAGGCTTTGTGTGAGCAATAAAGCTTTTTAATCACCTGGGTGCAGGCAGGCTGAGTCCGAAAAGAGTGTCAGCAAAGGGAGATAAGGGTGGCGCCACTTTATAGGATTTGGGTAGGTAAAGGAAAATTACAGTCAAAGGGGGGTTGTTCTCTGGTGGGCAGGAGTGAGGGTCACAAGGTGCTCAGTGGGGGAGCTTGTTGAGCCAGGATGAGCCAGGAAAAGGAATTTCACAAGATAATGTCATCGCTTAAGGCAAGGACAGACCATTTTCACTTCTTTTGTGGTGGAATGTCATCAGTTAAGGCGGGGCAGGGCATTTTCACTTCTTTTGTGATTCTTCAGTGACTTCAGGCCATCTGGGCGTATACATGCAAGTCACAGGGGATGCGATGGCTTGGCTTGGGCTCAGAGGCCTGACAGTGCCAGTCTGTGTTTAGAAGCATTTTAGATACTTTTGTGCATTAAATTCTCATCAGAAATAACTCAGGTAAGTTTAATTAATCTCCTTGTCACAGACAAGGTGACTGAAAGGAAAAAAATTCAGGACTTATCCAAGGTCACCCAGGTAGGGAATGGGTGAGCTAAGGTGTGCTCTGACCTACTCCTTCTGCTTCCCTAGCACAGAGACAGCCATTGTTCATGGATTAAACAACTGCTCATTGAGCACCTCCCATGGGCCGAGTACTGTGCCTGGTATTGGGAACATAGCGGTGAACTAGACACAGCTCCAAGGAGCAAACACTAAAGAAGTAAACAACAAACAGCAAGATTATTGCAGAGAATGCTGAGTTGCCAAGACAGGCTGCTGCTATAAAAGATGGGTGTGCACGGGGCTATTGGGGCTGGGTTCTAGTTGGAAGGAGGAGGGTGGAGTAAACCTCCCCAGGAGGAGTCAGAGCTGAGCCCGGACTGGAGGCTCCTGTCAGTGTGAGGATGTGGTTAGAATCTCAGTTTCTTTCTATGCATCCCCTAAAATCTTTGGAATGTCTGAAATGAGAAAGTGTCTACTGCATGTAGGCACTGGTCCTCACATGTATTAGAGAACAGGGCCGGGCGCGGTGGCTCAAGCCTGTAATCCCAGCACTTTGGGAGGCCGAGACGGGAGGATCACGAGGTCAGGAAATCGGGACCATCCTGGCTAACACAGTGAAACCCCGTCTCTACTAAAAATACAAAAAACTAGCCGGGCGAGGTGGTGGGCGCCTATAGTCCCAGCTACTCGGGAGGCTGAGGCAGGAGAATGGTGTAAACCCGGGAGGCAGAGCTTGCAGTGAGCTGAGATCCGGCCACTGCACTCCAGCCTGGAGGACAGAGCAAGACTCAGTCTCAAAAAAAAAAAAAAGAGCACAGAACTCAGAACTCTTGCCGTGCCCACAGCCAGGGAAAGGGGGGCAATGTCTATCTACCTCGTGGGTCCTAGAGCACCTTGTCCTGCCAGGACACTCACCCTCACCCCCACAAGGTACAGATGGTAACCAGGGTGCTGCATACCACCCACTGGTGCACCCCAAAGGATCCTGAGTCCTCTAGGGGCCGTGGGCCTGAATAGTGTTTCCTAGTCACAGAGTCTTTCTGATTTTCTCACTCACTAGCCCTGTGCCTCAGTTCCCTCACTGTGGCATAAAGTCAACATCCCATTCTGCAGGCTAGGTGACCCAGAGAGGTCACCACAGCCCATTAAATTGCTATAGCATATGAAAGTAGGAAGTGAGAGTCCCTCCCTGCTTTAGGTCTTTTGCCCCAGGACAGGTGTTTATCAGGCCAGCTACCTGGGGAGGGCCACATCTCCTGCCTTGGGAACACTGTTTCCAAATTGAGATCAATACAGTTAAGGACTCCCAGTGCACTGGGGGAAGCACGGGGGTGGGATGGGGTAGAGCAACATCGCATCACAAGAGCCTTGGATTGACCCTGGAGAGTGAGCATCAAATTCAGACTCCTGTCTGAAGCTAACCCCCCCCCCACACCCCGAGGAATTAGGATTTGGCAATAAGACAACAAGATCTTCTGGTTCCAGACTCTGTAGCTGTACTGGGTAGGGGACTTGTTTCCAACTATGTGCTTTAATTGAACCTAAGGGACAGGGCACCCATAAGGGACTCTGAAGCCAAGGGTGAGAGTCCTGCCTTCTGCCTCCCAAACTCTTTCCCCCATAGTAGATATTGGGCGGCAAAGTTTCTTTACCAAGAAAAAAAATATATATCCAGAGACCAGGCAGGCTAATAAATGCTTACCAGTATTATCCAGCCTCATCATCACAACAGTCCTGCTATATTCGTCCTGTGGGACAGGTGAGGAAACTGAGGTTGGCGGAGGACACCGGGAGCCTGGTCGGGCCACTGGCAGCCCGGAGCCCCAGAGGTACAGGCATTCATTGCCCTCCCACCTGGTCTCTCTCTCCTGGCCCCAGGAGGCTTCATTCCCAGCTCATTCACTTGTTGGTCACTCAGACTCACTGTGCCTCCAGCCCTACCTGAAGCTGAGAGTGGCCTGTTACCAGGGGGCTGGCTTCCTCTTTGTTTGGCAGCCAGGAGTGTGGAGCGCAGGTGCCGACAGCAGCACTGGGAGCGCACAGAGACTTGTCTGGAGGCCGAAGGTGCAGCCCCTCGGGGACGAGAACGCCTTTGCAAGGTGGGCTTCGCGCACACTCCCCTCCCCTTCTGTGGCCCCGGGCTCCTCCTAGAAGACCCTCATCATCTCCGGGGACCTTGACCGCCAGCAGCCCCACACTTGCTCCCTCTGCCTGGCGTTGGGTACGCACCTCTAGGAGCAGAGGGATCCCTTAGCCCAGCGGGCTTGACAGCAGGTTGGGGACAGTGGGGACTCCAGAGAGTCTTACTGCGTTATGCTGGCCACCGCCGGGCAAGCGCTGGGCTCAACTGATACCCTACATCCGCCCGCCAGATTCCAGCCTCTGACTTTGGCGAATATGGCCAGGACCTGGGGTCTGGGGCCGGGACTGTGGACGCCCCTGGGCAGGGCTGCCTCCGGGGGTCTCGTACTTGGGTGGGGACCCTGCGGTTCCAGGCGCCACACACACTAGTGCGCCCGCTCTGGCTGTGAATTTCGGGAAGTGTCGGCAGCAAAGCCTGGGGGCTGACCCGTGGGGCACAATCACCCGCCAGTGCCTTTTCCCACCCAGGCGCCCTTTCCAGTCCACGCGTCACCTGCTAGGGCCGTCCCTTCTCCCCCCCGCTGGTCCCTCCCCACCCGCAGCTCTTCCGTCCGGCGCAGCTCCGTAGCCGAGGCTCGAAGGCGGGGCTACCCACGACAGCCACTGGCAGGGACGGCGGGGGCAAATTTCCCAGAGCGGGAAGCCGGCCCCAGCCCGCCCCACGGCAGGGGTGGCTAGAAGTCCGAGCCCCCGACACCCTGGCCCTGCCCGCCCCGCCCGCACTCGCTCGGTCCCTCGGGCTGGGGGACCCGGCAGGCCGGGCGCGACCCAAGGCCACCGCGCGGGGCCTGAGCCCAAACCCCAACCCCAGATCGCAGGAACCCTGCCCTCCAGGCACCAGGATGGGCCCTCCTGGCGGGTGGTTGGGGACCGGGTGTGTATCTGTGGGAATAATTGGTCAAAAGTAGCTTTTTGTTTTCCCAAAGGTAAAGCCTCCTTTGTAATTATGTATTTTCTTCTTACTTACTTAAAACGGATAGAATCTCATTATTTAGGTATACCCATGATTGTGTCAGTGAATTTGAGTACACTTTTTAAAGTTTTTCTCAGTTTAGTCCTTATGTTTGTTTCTATTTTAAGAAGAATTTTAAATTCTACCTAAAATTAGTAAAGTGAACCCCAAAGTATCTGAGACAGGTCTCAATTTAGAAAGTTTATTTTGCCAAGATTAAAGACACACCCGTGACACACCCTCAGGAGGTCGTGACAACGCGGGCCTAAGGTGGTTGGGTCACAGCTTGATTTTATACATTTATACATTTTAGGATTTTATACATTTTAACTCTTAGGCAAATGGAAAAGTTTTTGGTTCTTCTCTTTATGAAGATCATAAAGAATTGACACCGTCTTGCGTATTTTGTAAAGCTCGCAGGTGACAGAGAGTGTCATCACAGAGCCTAGCACACAGGTAAGGTTGTGTTTCTCAGAGGCACAACACAACAGCCCTTAGGATTGTTACTCTCCCACATGAACAGAGCTAACTGGTGAGGTCCTCAATTTCACAAGTGGATACGGTCCACAGCTGCAATTTTGAATGTCATATGTGAACATCAGGCCAGAGTTGAAATGGCAAAACATTTCTTTTGTTTTGTTTTGTTTTGTTTGTTTTTGAGATGGAGTTTCACTCTTGTTGCCCAGGCTGGAGTGCAATGGCGCGATCTTGGCTCATGACAACCTTCGCCTCCTGGGTTCAAGCGATTCTCCCGCCTCAACCTCCCGAGTAGCTGGGATCCCAGGTATGCACCACCGCACCCGGCTAATTTTGTATTTTTAGTAGAGATGGGGTTTCTCCATGTTGGTCAGGCTGGTCACAAACTCCCAACCTTAGTTGACCCGCCCGCCTCAGCCTCCCAAAGTGCTGGGATTATAGGCATGAGCCACCACACCCGGCCGAAATGGCAAAACATTTCTAAACCCAGCTCATAGGCAGTTAAGTAATCTGTTATCTGGACTAAGCCAACTGGAGACATGTTGACTCCCATACCTGGACTTAGGGCCACAGGTACAATTATGGGTCCATATGGGCATAAAGGTCGCAGGCCGGATCATGACTCTTATGTATGCAGTATAAGGCCTTGAAGTAGTACAGAGAATGTCCTAATAGACCTCAGCATACAGGTGAGATTGTGACATCATATCCACACCCAGCCAACACTCATGATTGCCATCATTCCACATGAACACAGTCCACTGTTGAGATTCTGAATTTCCACACCAAAAAACATTTCAAAAGTTGGAAAATTGACTTTCATCCTTGAATCTAGTTCACAGGTGAGTTGGTGACTCTCAGACCAAGATTCAGGACACCTGAAACCTAAGAGACTTTGACTTCACTAAGGAGACCCAGTGTGCAGGACAGATAGAAGCTCTCATGCAGAAATAGAGTCCATGGTTGAGACTGTGACTCCTGGACATGTGCAGGATTGTTCATCTCATTCATGGACCTTCCTGCAGCTGTGCTTGTGACATACGCCTTTGTCCAGCACTTGAGTGATTTGACTCTCCTGCCTGGGCTCAGGCCACAGATAGGATTGTGACACATCGCTGAACCCAGGACCTAGGTGATGGGAATCTATTCTCCTGACTTGGCGCTGCCCATAGGGAGCACTATGACATATCACTGCACCCAATATCCAGGTTATGTGGCTCTCCTGCTTGTGCCTTACATGGGCCATTGTGACATATTGTTGAGTGTAACACCCAGGTGATGTAACTCTCTTGCCTAGGCCTTGCCTACAGAGAATATTCTGACATATCACTGTGCCCATTACATCGGTGATGTGACTCTCCTTTCCTGCCTAGTCTCTGCTTACAGAGGGTATTGAATTGAAGCAGACTGCCAGGTCCAGCACCTAGATAATGTGATTCCTCTCTTTTGCCCACAGGGGGCATTGTGATGTATCATTGGGCCCAACACCGAGGTTATGCTACTCTCTTTCCTTGGTCCTGCTCTCAAAAACATTGGAAACACTGCTGATCCCAGCACGAAGAAGATGTGAGTCTTCTGCCTGGACCCTGTTAGCAAGGGGCATTGTGACATATCTCTGGGCCCATCAACTATTTGACGTGACTCTTCTCTTTTTCCTGGGCTTTCTCCATAGAAGAGATTGTGGCATCACTCTGGGCCCAGCACCTAGGTAATGTGACTTTTTTCTTTTGCCTGAACCATGCCCACAGAGGAGAGAGTGACTTATTACTAAGCCCAGCACACATGATGTAATCCTTCTGCCTGGTCTTTGCTCACAGGAATAATTTTGACATATTTCTGAGTTCATCACATGGTTGACGACTGATGTGGTCATTCTTTTTTTCAGCCCTGTCCACACTGGAGATTGCTACATATTGCTAGAGCCAGCTTCTACGTGATGTGACTCTTTTGTCATGCCTGGGTGCTCCCCACTGGGGTTATCATTACATATGGCTGGGCCCTGGACCTAGTTTATGTAATTTTTCTTTTCTTCCTGAGCCCTACTCACCTGAAGGCATTGTGACATATCTCTGAGCTCATCACCTAGGTGATGTGACTCTCCTGCCTGAGCCCACTCCTCAGGGGGTATTGTTACATATTTTCAGACCAAGCAACTAGGAGATATGACTCTTCTCTACCACTTGCGCTCTGCCCAGTAAGAAACTGATTTATCACTGGGCCCAGCACCTAGGTTATGTGACTCTCCTCTTCTGCCTTGGCTATACATACATTGCTATTGTGACATGTGTCTGGGTGCAATGTCTAAGTTATGTGATTCTCCTGTATGGGCTCCGCCCCCAGGGACATTATTACCTATCATGTCGTTAGTCACCTAAGTGATGTGACTCACATTTTCTGCCCGGTCCCTGCCAGAAAGAGTAATAGTGACTTATCACTGGACCCAGCACCTCACTGATGTGACTCTCCTCTTTTACCTGGACCTTGCATATTTTTGGTATTGTGACATATTGCTGGGTCCAACACCTGGAAGATAAGAGACTTTTACCTTGACCCTGATTAGAAGGGGTTTTATTGTGTTTTCTCTGCATCTATCATGTAGGGGTTGTGTCTTTTTTCTGCCTGTTCCCTGACCTCAGGGGAGATTGTGACTGGGTCTGGCAACCAGGTCATGTGTCTCTCCAGCCTGGGCCTACTCCATTGGGAAGCACTGTGACATATTGCTGGTCCCAGAAACTAGATCATGTGATTCTCCTGCCTAGTCTTTGCTTTCAAGGAAGATTGCAATATATTCCTGCCCCAGCACCCAGGTGATGTAACAATACTCCTTGGACTCTTCCCTCAGGAGTTATTGTGACACATTGCTGGACTCAGCACATAGGTGATATGACTCTCCTTCACTGTTTAGACTCTGCCCAAGGAACGATTGTGATGTATTACCAGTCCTAGCACCTAGATGATGTGACTCTCCTCTTACGTTTAGGCCCTGCCTACATTGGGTATTGTGACATGTCTGCGTCCACCACATAGTTGATGTGACTCTTCTGCATGGGTTCTATTTACAGGGGTATTATGAAATATTTTTTCATTCATCCCCTCGGTGATGTGCCTCTTCTCTTCTGCCCAGGCCCTGCCAAAAAAAAGGGGGATTGTAACAAATCACTGGACCCAGAACCTAGGTGAGGTGACACTCCTATTTTGCCTGGGACCTGAATATTTGGGTATTGTGTCATATCACTGGACTCAACACACAGGGGATGGGAGGCACATGCATGGGCCCTGCTCACAGAAGGCCTTGTGACGTATCTCCGCATCCATTACCCGAGAGAAGTGACTGTCTTCTTTTACCTGCATTCTGTTTATAGATAGAAGATTGTAACATATTGCTGGGCCTACCGAACAGATGATGTGTTTCTTTTGCCTGAACCTTGCCCACACGGAGCATCGTGACATATCACTGGACTCAGCACCCAGGTGATGTTCCTCTCCTGCCTAGTCCCTTCCATCAGGGAATATTGTACAAATCTCTGGCCAAGCACCCAGGTGATGTGACTCTCCTGCTCACTACCTACTCACAAGTTACATGTCCCATCTCACAGGTGAGATGATGACTCTCGTATCTTAAACCAGACAGTAGTTGATATGCTGTCTCTCATAGCTTGGCTTAGGAAAATGGATAAGATTCTAGGTCTCCTATTTTTATGAAGGTCAGAGTGGATTACCACACTCTCACCTATGGTATAAAGTCTTTGGATTGTACACAGTGTGCCATCACAGAGCCCAGCACACAGGTGAGATTGACTTGCATGTATGGACAACCAAGCACCTGTTAAAATTGTGACCCTCACAGATGGACAGACCCCAGTTGTGAATCTCACACATGGATGCAGTCCACAGTTGGAATTGTGACTGTCATAAGTGACCATCCATCCAGATTTGGGATTGTAAAACTGGTTGGGTTTTTTTTTTTTTTTTTTTTTTTTTTTTTTTGAGATGGAGTCTTGCTCTGTCACTCAGGCTGGAGTTCAGGAGTGCAGTGGCACTATCTCTGCTCACTGCAAGCTCTGCCTCCCAGGTACTGTCATTCTCCTGCCTCAGCCTCTTGAGTAGCTGAGACTACAGGTGCCCGCCACCGTGCCTGGCTAATTTTTTGTATTTTTAGTAAGACGGGGTATCACTGTATTAGCCAGGATGGTCTCCATCTCCTGACCTTGTGATCCGCCCACCTCGGTCTCCCAAAGTGCTGGGATTACGGACGTGAGCCAACGCATCTGGCGATTGCAAAACTTTTTTTTTTTTTTTTTTTTTTTTTTTAGATGGAGTCTCAGTCTGTTGCCCAGGCTGGAGTGCAGTGGCAGTATCTGGGCTCACTGCAAGCTCCGCCTCCCAGGTTCACGCCATTCTTCTGCCTCAGCCTCCGGAGCAGCTGGGACTACAGGCGCCCGCCACCTCGCCTGGCTAATTTTTTTGTATTTTTTAGTAGAGACGGGGTTTCACTGTGTTAGCCAGGATGGTATCGATCTCCTGACCTCGTGATCCGCCTGTCTCGGCCTCTCAAAGTGCTGGGATTACAGGCTTGAGCCACTGCACCCGGCCAGCAAAACATTTTTAAATGCAGCTCATAGGAAAATGAGGGCTCTCCTATCTGAACCCAGAAAATCGGAGAGATGTTGACTGTCATAACTGGGCTTAGGGACACGGATACAATCACAGGTTTATACCAGCATGAAGATCTCAGGCTGGATTGCGACTCTCATGCAAACCATATAAAGCCCTAGGATAGTACAGAGAGTGTCCTAAAAGGGCCAAGCACACAGGTGAGATTATGCCACTCCTGTGCACACCCTGACTACAGTGAACATTGTCATTTTACCACGTGAACCCAGTCAACTTTTGAGACTCTGAACCTCACACCCAAAGGCAGCTGAAAGTTGAAAAATTGAATCACATACATGGATCTGGTCCACAGGTGAGTTGGTGACTCTCAGACCAAGATTCAGCACACCTGTGAGCCTCTGACTGCACTAAGGGAACACAGTTCATGGGAGGGATTGAGGATTTAATCCACAGATCCAGTTCACCTTTGAGATGGTGACTCGTGTAATTAGACACAACATACAGTAGGTATTGACTCTGGTACCTTGAACCAGGACATGTGTGGGATCGTTAATCTCATTCTTAGACCTTCTTGCATATGTGATTGTATCATACAGCTCTTCCCAGCACCTGAGTGATCTGATCCTTCTGCCTAGGTCCTACCGGTGAAATTGTGGCATATCACTGAACCCAGCATCTAGGTGATGTGAGCCGATACTTTTGCCTTAGCACTTTTCACAGAGGGCATTGTGACATTTCACTGGCCCTAGAACCCAGGGGAAGTGACTTTCCTTTTCTTGGTCTCTGCCCAAGAACAGATTGTGATATGTCACTGGGCTCAACACCTAGGTGATGTGACTTTCCTCTCCTGCCTGGACCAAACACTTTTGTGATGCAAATCTGTTTGGGCCCTGCCTACAGAGGTATTATAACGTATCTGTTCATTCATCACCTAGGTGGCATGACTCTTGTCTTCTGCTTGGGCCCTGACAAAATGGGGGAATTTGACACATCACTAAACCCAGCACCTAAGCGATGCTACTCTTCTGTTTTCCCTGGGCCCTGCATATCTTGGGTATTGTTACATATAGCTGGGCATCATTCCTTGAGGATGGGAGGCTCCTGCATGTGCCCTGCCCATGAGGAGCCTTGTAAAATGTCTCTTCCTCCATCACCTAAGAGATGTGACTCTCCTCTTTTGCCTGCATCCTGCCCGCAGAAAATACTGTAATATATTGCCGGACCCAGACACCAGATGATGTGTCTCTCCTGCCAAGGCTGTGCCCACAGACAGCATTTTGACATATCACTGGGCTCAGCACCCAGGTGAAATGATTCCGCTGCCTGTGCTCTGCTTTCAGAGGGGATTGTAATATATCTGTGACTGAGCACCTGGGTGATATGACTTCTGTCTGGTTTCTGACCTCAGGAAACATTGTGACATATCTTTGCCAAAAACCAACGTGATGTGAATCTCCTGCTCACTTCCTACCCACAGGTAAAATTGTGACATATATTTTGCCCAGCTCACAGGTTCGTTAATTGCTCTTATACCTCAAACCATCCAATAGAAGAGATACTGTCTCCCATAACTAGACTTAGGAAAATGAGAGAGATTGTGGGTCTTCTCTATGTATTAAGGTCGTAAAGGACTACTATTCTTTTACATATTATATAAAGCCCTTGAGTGGTACAGAAAGTGTCATTACAGGGCACACTAAACAACCACCAACTGTTAAGACTGTCATTCTCACAGATGGACAGAGCCCATTGGGGAGGTCCTGAATTTCACACATTGACACAGCCCACAGTTTGGATTGTGACTGTCATATGTGAACATCCAGCTACAGTTGGGATGGTGACTCATTTCTAATTCTGGCAAGTTAGATCCTTTCTACCTGGACATGTTCAATGGAGAGATGTTGACTCTTATTCCTGGGTTTGGGGCCACGGGTAGGATCATGAGTCTGTAGATGCACAAAGGTCTCAGAGCATACTGTGACTTTAATGTGTGTATATATGTGTATATATATACACACACACGTTATATATATAAAATATATGTATATATAATGTATACACACACACACACACACACGGGGTGTCCTAGCACAGCATGGCACAGAGGTGAGATTATGACACTCATGTATATATACCCAGCTGGCAGTAAGTATTGTCATTCTTCCACACGAACACAGCTGACTGTTGAGGTTCTGAATATTACATCCAAAGAACGTTGAAGTTGGAAAATTGATTCATATATGGATTTGGTTTGCAGGTGGGTTGGTGACTCTAAGACCAAGATCCAGCATATCTGTGAGGCTTTGACTCCACTAAAGGGACACAGTCTGTGGGAGGGATTGAGGCTCTTACGGATGGATTCAGCAAACTGTTGAGATTGTGAGTTATATACTTAGACCCAACATACAGGAGGTGGTGCCTCTCATACCTCGAACCAAGACATGTTCAGGATGGTTCATCTCATCTCTGGACTTTCCTGCAGCTGTGATTGTGACATATACCTCAGCCTAGCACTTGAGAAGTTTTATGCTCCTGCCTGGGCTCAGCCCACAGACCGGGTAGTGACATCTTGCTGCACCCAGCACTTAGTCAATGTCTTGGTTCTGCCCATAGAGACAACTTTGACATATTGTGGCTCCTCGCACTTAGGTTATGTGACTCTCCTGCCTGTGTTTTGCCCACATGGGCCGTTTTGACATATTGCTGAGTTCAGCATACAAGTGATGTAATCCTCCACCCTGTCCTCTGCCTACAGAAGACATTGTAACATACCGTTTGGTCCCTCACATGGGTGATATTACTCTCTGGCTCGCCCTTCTTTCAAGGGATATTGGGACATACTGCCGTACCCAGCACCTAGGTTAGGTAACTTTTTCTACTGCTTTGGCTGTGCCCAGTGAGGGGTTATGAAGTACCTCTGGGCCCAGCACCGAGGTGATTTGACTCTTCTTTTTCTTTCTTTCTTTCTTTCTTTCTTTTTTTTTTTTTTTTTTTTTTTTTTTGAGACAGAGTCTCACTCTGTCACCCAGGCTGGAGTGCAGTGGCCGGATCTCAGCTCACTGCAAGCTCCGCCTCCCGGGTTTTTACGCCATTCTCCGGCCTCAGCCTCCTGAGTAGCTGGGACTTCGCCCGGCTAGTTTTTTGTATTTCTTAATAGAGACGGGGTTTCACCGTGTTAGCCAGGATGGTCTCGATCTCCTGACTGTGATCCCCCGTCTCGGCCTCTCCCAAAGTGCTGGGATTACAGGCTTGAGCCACCGCGCCCGGCCTTTTTTTTTTTTTTTTTTAAGACAGAGTCTCACTCTAGGCCGGAATGCAGTGGCATGATCTTGGCTCACTGCAGCTTCTGCTTCCTGGATTCAAGCGATTCTCTTGCCTCTAGCCTTGTGAGAAGCTGGGATTACAGGTACCTGCCACCATGCCTGGCTAATGTTTGTATTTTTAGTAGAGACAAGGTTTCACCATGTTGGCCAAGCTGGTCTTGAACTCCTGACCTCAGGTGATCCACTTGTCTTGGCCTCCCAAAGTGCTAGGATTACAAGCGTGAGTCACCATGCCCGGCCAGGTGAGAAAGCATCAGTATGACAAGGGCCATTTATAACTCTTGAGTTCTTAACAAAAGATGATATCTGCAAAATTGTTCTATTTAAGAAAACATTGAGCAAGCTTATGCTGCCTTTCGACACAAAGAGCACAACAACAATATAATCCACAACAGTAAAGCAAAGTAAGTAAAATTATCCCACGTAAACTAAATAAGGGCAAGTGTTGGAACGAAGCTGTTATGGGTTTGCTACCTGATTCCAATATGTGTTCAGAATTAGAATACTGATCCGGAGTTTTTTTTTTTTTTTTTTTTTTTGAGATGGAGTCTCACTCTGTTGGCCAGGCTGGAGTGCAGTGGTGCAATCTCGGCTCACTGCAACTCCGCCTCCTGGGTTCAAGCGATTCTCCTGCCTCAGCCTCCCGAGTAGCTGGGATTACAGTCATGTGCCACCACGCCCGACTAATTTTTGTAGTTTTAGTAGAGACAGAGTTTCACCATGTTGGCCAGGCTGGTCTCGGACTCCTGACCTTGTGACCACCCGCCTTGGCCTACCAAAGTGCTGGGATTACAGGCATGAGCACCTGGCCCCTGATCCAGATTTTTAGATTACCTATCTCTCTTGGTTCTTTCCAGCTGCAGTCAGAGATCAGTGGTGTGTTCACAGGAATAAGCAGAATTAGTCTAAATAGCAGGGAAAATACTCATAAACAACAAATGAGACTAGTGTCTAATAACAGGTGTACCATAGTTCTTGAAACATAATTTTTTTCTCTCTCCAGTTTTCCATTTCTACTAAAGACAAATCATGGTAAAACTGATTTTCTTGCATAAAAAGCTTTAGTATTATATTTGGCCTGATTATATGTATAAAATGCAGCAAAAGTAATTATTTTTCACATAGGTTTTAAAAATTGGCTTTGATGTAACTACGTTCCATTAAAGGACTATCAGAAAAGACTTTTTAAAAGCCAAGCCCAGCCATGGGTCTGTACCATCAAATACCTATGAGTTGGGTGAATTTCTCTCTTCTTGGGGTCCCAAGATAACTTTGGGCTCCTGGTTCTGTCAGAAAGAGACATTCCTGGCCAGGCATGGTGGCTCACACTTGTAATCCCAAGCACTATGGGAGACCAAGGTGAGTGGATCACCTGAGGTCAGGAGTTCGAGACCAGCCTGGTTAACGTGGTGAAAACTCATCTTGACATGAAATACTAATATTAGCTGAGCGTGCTGGCGTGCACCTGTAGTTTCAGTTACCCAGGCAGCTGGGGTGGGAGGATCACTGGAACCTGGGAAACAGAGGTTGCAGTGAGTTGAAATCACACCATTGTCCCCAGGCTGGGTGATGGAAACTCTGTTTGAAAAAGAAAGAAAGAAAGAAAGAAAGAGAGAGAGAGAGAGAGAGGGAGGGAGGGAGGGAGGGAGGGAGGGAGGGAGGAAGGAAGGAAGGAAGGAAGGAAGGAAGGAAGGAAGGAAGGAAGGAAGGAAGGAAAAAGAAAGAAAAGAAAGAAAGAAAAAACATTTCTTATACTTACCACGGGTCAGGAACCCTGCATAGGGACTGCGCAAAGTCGGAGGCCAGCTTTCCCAAAAGGCTTATATTGACTCTACAAATTCAGTAGGATTTCTTCAAGGAAAGCACTCCATTCCAGTCAAAGTCTTCATGAAATTACCAGTGTCTCCAATTGTGCCCTGTTGCAAAAGAAAACATGCTTATGGCACATATGCAAATAACTATATTTCCATAAATAAAAAAAAAATAATAGATTTCCACATTCTGGAGAAATCAGGTGGAGAAAAACAAATATGCTCCGAATTTTTTTTACAGAAGTATACATTCCTCAGTTGTTAAAAACTGTAAATAGCTAAAAATATTTTGACTCTGAAAAACAAAAAAAAGGATTTGCAGCATTTTAAGAAAAAGTTCAAAAAATATTACTTTTGTCTTCTATTAATTCAGTTCATGCCATAAACTCCTTTTCTGCTTGATATTCATTAACATTTCAGCTCTCCGTGACAGTCCTGAAAATTTTTCCTCTGTTCTAATGTTGCAGTCTCCAAAGTTATCAGAAACCTGCATTAAAAAGCACCTGGCAAATTTCTATAGCAGACTATAAATCATCTCTTGAAGAGGATCAAATCAAGACAGCAATCGTTTATGGGTGACAAAAAGTCTTAGGACAGCTGTTATTTATTTATTTATTTATTTATTTATTTATTTATTTATTTAGAGATGGAGCCTCACCTTGCTCTGTCCCCAGGCTGGAGTGGAATTGCACAATCTCGGCTCACTGAAAGTTCTGTCTCCTGGGTTCAAGCAATTCTCCTGCCTCAGCCTCGGGAGTAGCTGGGATTACAGGCGTCTGCTACCAGGCCAGGCTAACTTTTTTTTTTTTTTTTTTTTCCAGTAGACACAGGGTTGCACCATGTTGGCCAGGCTGGTCTCGAACTCCTGACCTCAGGTGATCCATCCACCTGGGCCTCCCAAAGTGCTGGGATTATAGGCGTGAGCCACCATGCCCAACTAGAGAGCCATTATTAAAGCCACAATTGACTAGAAATTTTGCTTACTCCTGTGGGATACAACTATTTGACATAAAAATTATAATTATTAATAACACACTAAATCACATCAGATTTACAGTTTTCCATAATTTTGGGACACTCACCAATAACATATTTATACTGATATAACCTAAAGAAAGCCAACCACCATTTCATATTTGACAATACATCCTGCATGATTTTAATACCAAATAAGCTGAATATGTCACTTGGGGACTTTAGGTAACCTAATATTTAAAAGATTAACTAGGTCAGAAAAAGACAAAATTTGTAATTTAATATTGAAAAGTTTGTCAACTATCAAAGGTTTAAAACACTTGATAGTATGAAATCAAATTCCAGGTCACCATATGTCATTCTTTTAGCCAAGATGAGGTCAGGTGTGGTGGCTCATGCATGTAATCTCAGCACTTTGGAAGGTCCAGTTGGTTGGACTGCTTGAGGCCAGGAATTTAAGACCAGCCTGGCCAACATAGGGAAACTCCATCTCTACTAGAAATACAAAGGCAGATCACTTGAGGCCAGGAATTTAAGACCAGCCTGGCCAAC
Source organism: Macaca thibetana thibetana (assembly GCF_024542745.1). Classification (NCBI taxonomy): domain Eukaryota; kingdom Metazoa; phylum Chordata; class Mammalia; order Primates; family Cercopithecidae; genus Macaca; species Macaca thibetana. The sequence goes on from NC_065596.1 coordinate 89,995, forward strand.
ATGATGAAACCCTGTCCCTTTCCCTTCCCTTCACCTCCCCTCCCCTCCCCTCCCCTTCCCTTTTTTTTTTTTTTTTTTTTTTTTTTTTTTTTTTTTGAGATGGAATCTTGCTTTGTCACCCAGGCTGGAGTGTAATGGCTCGATCTTGTCTCACTGCAACCTCTGCCTCCCAGGATCAAGCGATTCTCCTGCCTCAACCTCCCGAGTAGCTGATATTACAGATGCATGCCACCACACCCAGCTAATTTTTGTATTGTTAGTAGAGACGGGGTTTCTCCATGTTGGTCAGGCTGGTCTTGAACTCCTGACCTCGTGATTTGCCCACCTCGGCCTCCCAAAGTGCTGGGATTATAAGCGTGGGCCACCCCCTGGCCCCAAACTTTGTTTCTACTAAAAATAGAAAAATTAGCTGTGTGTGGTGGTACTTGCCTGTAATCCCAGCTACTCAGGAGGCTGAGGCAGGAGAATTGCTTTAACCCAGGAGGCAGACATTGCAGTGAGCCAAGATCAGAACTTCAGCCTGGGCGATGGAGCTACAGTCCATCTCAAAAACAAACAAACAATGACAAAAACAAATGAAAAACAAACAAACAAAAACCCCACCAACAAAAAGAAAAACCATTTGTCTCCTGTCTTATTTTTCTTGTAGTTTATTCAAAAGGCACACAAAATTGTTCATTTTTCAAAATGTAATATAAAAATCTTGTTTAAAAGAGAAAGCCTACATTTCACCTTCGAATGAGTGTACTATTGGGGTTAAACCCACTTTTTTTTTTTTTTTCTTTTTGAGATGGAGTTTTGCTTTTGTCACCCAGGCTGGGAGTGCAGTGGCTAGATCTCGGCTCACTGAAACCTCCACTTCCAGGGCTCAAGCAATTCTCCTGCCTCAGCCTCCCGAGCCTCCCTCCTGAGCTTCCCTCTACCACTGCACCCAGCCAAAACAAGTTTTTCATAAAATCTTGGCCGGGCGCAGTGGCTCACGCCTGTAATCCCAGCACTTTGGGAGGCCGAGACGGGCGGATCACGAGGTCAGGAGATCGAGACCATCCTGGCTAACACAGGTGAAACCCCGTCTCTACTAAAAATACAAAAAATTAGCTGGGCGTGGTGGCAGGCACCTGTAGTCCCAGCTACTCGGGAGGCTGAGGCAGGAGAATGGTGTGAACCTGTGAGGCAGAGCTTGCAGTGAGCCGAGATAAAGCCACTGCACTCCAGCCTGGGCAGCAGAACGAGACTCCGTCTCAAAAAATAAATAAAAAATAAAAAAAAATTCTTATATACAGATTTATCCAATCTTAATCAGTTTGACCGTAAGGCAAGATTCTCGTAAACTTTTAATAACTCTCTACAATTTTTGTTAAGGAACAGATCTGTGCTTTAAAAACAAAACAAAACAAAACAAAACACCTGTTGTACTTAAATTCCAATGTTTAATTTATTTAAAAAAAAAAAAACTGAATACAGGCCAGGTGCGGTGGCTCAGGCCTATAAGCCCAGCACTTTGGGAGGCTGAGGCAGGTGGATCACGTGAGGTTGGGAGTGCGAGACCAGGCTGACCAATATGGAGAAACCCCATCGCTACTAAAAATACAAAATTAGCCCGGCGTGGTGGCCCATGCCTGTAATCCCAGCTACTAGGGAGGCTGAGGCAGGAGAATTACTTGAACCTGGGAGGCGGAGGTTGTGGTGAGCTGAGATTGCACCACTGCACTCCAGCCTGGGAAACAAGAACGAAACTCCGTCTCAAACAACAACAAAAAGAACTGCATAATATCTCTTTAACTTTAGCCAATATGTTCACACACAGAATTTTTTTTTTTTTTTTTTTTTTTTTTTTTTTTTTTTTTTTTTTAGTGGGTTAATTAGACGGAGTCTCGCTCTGTCGCCCAGGCTGGAGTGCAGTGGCCGGATCTCAGCTCACTGCAAGCTCCGCCTCCCGGGTTTAGGCCATTCTCCTGCCTCAGCCTCCCGAGTAGCTGGGACTACAGGCGCCCGCCACCTCGCCCGGCTAGTTTTTTGTATTTTTTAGTGGAGACGGGGTTTCACCATGTTAGCCAGGATAGTCTCGATCTCCTGACCTCGTGATCCACACATCTTGGCCTCCCAAAGTGCTGGGATTACAGGCTTGAGCCACCGTGCCCGGCCCCAGAATTTTTTTTACAAGATTAATTTTTTACAAACCTTCCACAACTTGCTCAAACCTTCAGCTCAATCCTAACTTAACTTAAAACAACTCTTCAGTCCTCTAAACTAGGCCAAAAAAATTAACATTTTTATGCCATCTTATAATCATTTACCAAAAGCACATTCTACTTTTCTTTTTTTTTTTTTTTTTTTTGAGACGGAGTCTTGCTCTGTGCCCCAGGCTGGAGTGCAGTGGCGCGATCTCGGCTCACTGCAAGCTCCGCACCCCCGGGTTCACGCCATTCTCCTGCCTCAGCCTCCCGAGTAGCTGGGACTACAGGCGCCCACCACCTCGCCCGGCTAATTTTCTTGTATTTTTAGTAGTGACGGGGTTTCACCGTGTTAGCCAGGATGGTCTCGATCTCCTGACCTCGTGATTCGCCCGTCTCGGCCTCCCAAAGTGCTGGGATTACAGGCTTGAGCCACCGTGCCAGGCCACATTCTACTTTTCTTACACACCTTGCATGTAAAACTGCTTTTATTTCCCAAAGATTACTTATGTCACATGAACTAAAAGGCATTACGTTTGTTCCTTTTCTGAAAAAAAGTTAGACTTAAGCATTTATTATTCTTTTTTTTTTTTTTTTTTTTTTTTTTTGAGACGGAGTCTCGCTCTGTCGCCCAGGCTGGAGTGCAGTGGCGCGATCTCGGCTCACTGCAAGCTCCGCCTCCCGGGTTCACGCCATTCTCCTGCCTCAGCCTCCCGAGTAGCTGGGACTACAGGCGCCCACAACCGCGCCTGGCTAATTTTTTGTATTTTTAGTAGAGACGGGTTTCACCGTGGTCTCGATCTCCTGACCTTGTGATCCACCCGTCTCGGCCTCCCAAAGCGCTGGGATTACAGGCGTGAGCCACCGTGCCCGGCCAAGCATTTATTATTCTTAAGTCAATTAATCAGAACTCTTTCATATACAAATATCACACATGACCGGGGTCGATGGCTAACGCCTGTAATCCCAGCACTTTGGGAGGCCAAGATGGGCAGATCACTTGAGGTCAGGAGTTCGAGACCAGCCTGGCTAACATGGTGAAACCCTGTCTTTACTAAAAAATACAAAAATTAGGCCGGGCGCAGTGGCTCATGCCTGTAATCCCAGCACTTTGGGAGGCCGAGGCGGGTGGATCACTTGAGGTCGGGAGTTCCAGACCAGCCTGACCAACATGGAGAAACCCCGTCTCTACTAAAAATACAAAATTAGCTGGGCCTGGTGGCACATGCCTATAATCCCAGCTACTAGGGAGGCTGAAGCAGGAGAATTGCTTGAACCTGGGAGGCGGAGGTTGCGGTGAGCCGAGATCGTGCCATTGCACTGCAGCCTGGGCAACAAGAGTGAAACTCCACCTCAAAAAAAAAAAAAAAAAAAAAAAAAAAAAAAAAATTAGCCGGGCGTGGTGGCAAATTCCTGTAGTCCCAGCTACTTGGGAGGCTAAGTCAGGAGAATCGCTTGAACCCGGTAGGCGGAGGTTGTGGTGAGCTAAGATTGCCCCATTGCACTTCAGCCTGGGCAATAACAGGGAAACTCCATTTCAAAACAAACAAAAAAACAAAGGACAGTTGCCCTGAATAACCGAAAAGATAAGAAAGAAAGAGGATAGAAGGAAAGAAAAGCATTGCCTGAGGCAGGTTGGGGAAAGGGAGGCTCTCAGGGGTGCCAGTGAAAGACCCACCCATTGCAGCGACACTGAGAAATTCAGGCGGCGACTTCTCAGTCGCAAATTTCTCAGGAAATTTCCAGCAATTTCACTAGCTCTCAAGTTTCCCCTTTTGAGAGTAGAAGCTCCCCATGTCTCATGATCCTGTACATGCCTAAGCGTGTCACGCACAACTGTCAGCAAAGAGCACAGGGAAAATTAATCTACAGAGTGTAGTGGCACGAGCTTGGCTCACTGCAACCTCTGCCTCCCGGGTTCAAGACATTCTCCTGCCTCAGCCTCCTGAGTAACTGGGATTACAGGCATGAGCCACAGCGCCTGGCCTGCTTCATCTATTTTTAACCAAGAGTGACATTACTGAGAGGGGCCTCTAACCGCCTAAATTTTTTTTTTTTTTTTTTTTTTTTTTTTTTTGAGCCAGAGTTTCCCTGTTGTTGCCCAGACTGGAGTGCAATGGCACGACCTTGGTTAACTGCATTTAAGTGATCTCCGCTTCCCATGTTCAAGTGATTCTCCCACCTCAGCCTCCCGAGTAGCTAGGATTACAGGTATGTGTCACCACGCCTAGCTAGTTTTTGTATTTTTAGTAGAGACGGGTTTCTACATGTTGTTCAGGCGGGTCTCGAACTCCTGACCTCAGGTGATCTGCCTGCCTCGGCTTCCCAAAGTGCTGGGATTACAGATGTGAACCACTATGCCCAGCCAACACCCTAAATCTTAGAAAGGACTCGAAGCTTCCTAACTTAGGCCTCAAGCTTTTTATTAAGAGAGGTCTTTAACCCACTATGTCTTAGGAGAGACTGTAACTCTTCCATGTTGGGCCTGTAACCCAATCCCATTTTTTACCCTGGTAAAGTGTACCCCACTACTTACCCAAAGTTGGCTAATTAGTGCTGCAGTTTATTTCCTTCAGTTAAGTTTTCTCCTCAGTATGGTCCCTTTATAGTTTGCCAGAAAGCTGTTACTGAAAAGGGCTTTTGACCCAGACCCCAAGAAGTCAGGGTGAGTCCATGCAGTAAAACAAAAGCAAGTTTATTAGAGAAGTAAAGAAACAAACAAACAAAAAAATGGCTGCTCCATAGGCAGAGCAGCTAATATAATTCTTGTCTCTTAAATAGGCTTTGACCGTAGGAGGGCTTGAGACAATTCTGTAAGCCCAGCGGCTAGGTGATGTGACTTTCATCTTTTGCTTAAACCCTGTGCACAAAAGGAAGAGTGGCTTATCACTGGACTTCACACACAGGGGATGTAACACTTCAGTCTAGGGTAATTGTGATATGTTCCTGTGCTGATCAACCAGATAATGTGACTCTTCTATTTTCCTGAGACCTTCCTACAGTGGGGATTGTAACATATTGCTTGGCCCAGCACCTACGTGATGTGACTCTTCCTCATACCAGAGACTTGCACCTAGGGAAGTTGTGACATATAGCTGAGCCCAGCCCCTAGGTTGTGTGACTCTTTTGATTATCCTCAGCTCTACCCACAAGGAGCTCTGGGAAATATATCTTTGAGCCCCTCAATTAGGTGATGTGACTCCCCTTCCTGGACTCTTTCCTCAGGAGGTATTGTGACAAATTCCTGATCCAAGTACCCAGGTAATGTAACTCTTTTCTACTGCTTGGACTCTACCCAAGGAGGGATTATAATGTATCACTGAACCCAGCACCTACATTATGTGACTTTCCTCTTTTGTGTGAGTCTTGCATAAATTGTGTATTGTGACAAATAACTGGGTCTAAAACCTAGGTGATGAGACTCTTCTGCATGGGCCCTGCCTACAGGGGGTATTATGACATATCTTTTTGTTTGTTTTTTTAATCACCTAGGTGATGTGCCTTTGTTTGTGTGTGTGTGCGTCCTGTCCCTGCCAAGAGTGGGGATTGTAACATATCATTAAACTCCTTGTTTGCCTGAGCCCTGCTTATATTTGGTAGTGTGACATATGTCTGAGACAAACACCTAGGGCGTGAGAGCCTTCTGCCTGGGTCCTGCCCACAAGGAGCCTTTTGCCTTATCTCTGCATCCATCAACTAGGAGATGTGACTCTTCTTTTCTGTCTGGGCTCTGCAAAAACAAGTGATTGTGACATATCATCAAATGCAGCAACTAGATCATGTGATTTTTCTTCCCTGCTTGAGCCCTGGGTATGCTGTGTATTGTGATATATGGCTGGGTCCAACATCAAGGTAATGTGACTCTGCTAAATGGACTCTGCCCACAGGAGTATTATGACATATCTTTACATTTATCACCTTAGTTATGTGACTCTTTTTATTTCCCTGAGCCGTCTTGAATAGGGATTGTGACATATCACTGAACCTAGCACCTAGGTGATGTGACTCTGTTTTATTGCCTGGGTTCTGCATTTTTTAAGTATTGTGACATGTCCCTGACCACAACACCTAAAGAATTGGGAGGTACCTGCTTGTACTCTGCCTATGGGGGGCATTGTGACATATCTCTGGGTCCATCAACTGCTTCATTTGACCCTCCTCTCCTACTCATGCTTTGTCAACAGGAGAGATTATGACATATCTCTGGAACCAGAATCTTGGTGATGTGACTCTTCTCTCCTGCTGAAGCCATGCCCACACAAGGGGAAGTGACTTATCACTGGGCCCAGCACACATGTGATATAATTCTTCTGCCTGGTTTTTGTACCCAGGAGCCATTGTAATCTACCTCTGGGCCTGTCATTTAAATGATGTGACTATCCTTTTCTCCCTGAGCCCTATTCACAGAGAAAATAGTGACCCATCTGTGGGGTTCTCACCTAAATGATGTGACTCTCTTGCCTGGGCTCACCTCTCAAGGGAATTGTGACATATTACTGGACCAAGCACCTAGGTGATGTGGCTCTGACAAAGGAGAAATTGTGATGTATCACTGTTTCCAGCACCTCAGAGATTTGACTCTCCTATTTTCATGAGCCCTGCATTTACTGTGTGTTGTGACATATGGCTTGGTGATGTGACTCTCTACTACACCTAGGTGATGTGACTCTCTACTTCTTCCTGAGCCATGCCAAAGAAGAGGATTGTGACATATCACTGGATCTAGCACCTAGATGATGTAAATCTTTTGTTTTGCTGAGCCATGCATATCTTTGGTGTTGTGACATGTCACTGGACCCAACACCTATAGGATTGGATCAGAGGTTACTGAATAAGCCCTGCCCATAGGCGGCCTTGTGACATATGTTTGCATGTATCACCAAAGTGATGTGACTCTTTTTCTGCCTGCAGCCTGCACATAGAGAAGATTGTGACATATCGCTGCACCCAGTAACCAGGTGATGTGTCTTTTCTGGCAGGTCTTTTCCCACAGTGAGCATTGTGAAATATCACTGGGCTCAGCCACCAGATTATGTGACTCTTCTGCCTGTGCCCTGCTTCCAGGAAATACTATGACATCCCTCATACAGCACCCAGGTGATGTGACTCTTCTGCTCGTTTTCTATTTATAGATGGAATTGTGACAAATATCCTGGCCCAACTCATAGGTGCTATGATGATTCCCATACCTGGAATCAGCCAATAGGGGAGATAGTGTCTTTTGTATTGTAGCCTAGGGAAACAAGTAAGATCCTGGGCCCCCTCTTTGTATGAATGTCATAAAGAATTACCAATCTGACTGGGCACAGTGGCTCATGCCTGTATTCCCAGCACTTTGGGAGGCCAAGGTGGGTGGATCACGAGGTTAGGAGTTGGAGACCAGTCTGGCCAACATAGTGAAACTCAGTCTCTACCGAAAATACAAAAATTAGCTGGGTGTGGTGGCATGTACCTGTAGTCCCAGCTACTCAAGAGGCTGAGGTGGGAGAATCACTTGAACCCAGGAGGCAGAGGTTGCAGTGAGCCAAGGCCATGCCATTGCCCTCCAGCCTGGGTGACAGCGTGAGATGAGGCTCCTTCTCAAAAAAAAAAAAAAAAAAAAAAAAGTCTTACCAATCTTTGACGTGTTTCGTAAACCTTTTGGGTGGCACAAAGAGTGTCTTCACAGGGTTTAGCACACAGGTGAGATTGTTTCTAAGATGCAGAAACTGCCAACTCTTAGGATTGTCACCCCCACACATGGCAAAAGACAACTAGTGAGCTCCTGAATCTCACAGGTGGACACAGTTCAAAGTTGGAATTGTTACTGTCATATATTAACATTTGGCCACAATTAAGGTGGTGACTCATTAATAAATGCAGTGCATAGACAGGTGAAGACTCTCCAATCTAGACCCTGCCGGCTAGAGAGTGAGGACTCTCTAATCTGACCCTGCCAACTATGCTCACACCTGAACTTAGGGTCACAGATAGAATCATGGTGTACATACAAGCAGAAAGGCCTCAGAGCAGACTGTGACTTTTATGCACACTCTATAAACTCCTTAGGCGGTGCAGAAAGTGTTCCAACAGAGCCTAGCACACAGGTGACATTGTGAGACTCCTATGCACACCCAGTCAACAGTAAAGACTGTCATTCTGTCTCATGAAAACAGCCAATGATTGAGCTTCTGAATCTCAGACTTGGAGGTAGTCAAAAGTTAGAAAATTGACTATCATACCTGGATCCCATTCGCAGGTGGGTTGGTGACTCTCAGATTCAACACAACTCTGAGGCTGTGACTTCACTAAGGAGATACAGTCCACACGAGGAATTAAGGGTCTAATGGACAGATTATTCGACCATCTAGATTGTGACTCCTTTACTTAGGCCCAACCTACATGAGCTATTGAATCTTACACCTAGAACCTAGACATATATGGGATTGTTAATCTCATACCTGGACATTCCTGTAGGAGTGATTGTGACATATATTCTGACCGTGACCTCAGTGATTTAACTCTTCTCCCTGGGCCCAGCCCACAGCTGAAATTATAAAATTTCACTGAAACCAGCAATTAGGTGATGTAGCTTCATGCTCCTGCCTTAGCATTGCAAAAATGTAGCATGTGACCTATTGCTTGGCCTTGCACCCAGGTAACATGAGTCTCTTCTGTCTTCATGTTGCCCACAGGGGGCATTGTCACATATCACTGGCACCACATTCAGGTTATGTGACTCCCCTGCCTGTGCCCTGCCCATATGGGCCATTTTGCCATGTTGCTGTGTCCAATACCCAGGTGATGCAACTCTCTTGCCTGGCCCTGCCTACAAGGTTTTTATGACATATCTATGCACCAATCAACTTTGTGTTTTGATAATCATCTTCTACCAATTTCTGCTCAAAAGAAGAATTTTGACAAATAATTGGGACCAGCACCCAGCTGACGTTACTCTACTCTTCTTTCAAGGTTTGGTTTGAAACCAAGGGGATTTTGTGGCATGTCCCTGAGCTAACAGACAGGTGATATATCAATACAACAATCTAACAGACAGGTGATATTCTTCTGTCTTGACTCTTCCAAAATAAAGCATTTTTACATAGTGCTGTGCCCAGGACCACAGTGACTGAGTCTCCTGCCCAGACCCTACCCACAGACAGATTGTAACGTATCTCTAGACCCATCAACTGTTTGATGTGAGTCTCTTCTTTTACCTGGTCTTTTTCCACAAAAGATATTGTGATATATATCTGGGCCCAGCACCTAGGCGATGTGACTTCTTCTGCCTGGGTCATGCCCATAGAAGGGAGAGTAACTTACTACCGGGCCTACCACAGATATGCTGAGATACTTCTGCCTGTTGCTTGCCCAGATGCCTATGGCATATTTCTGGGCCCATCACCTAGATGATGGGACTCTCCTCTTCTTTCTGGGACCAGTACACAGTGAGAATTGTGATGCATTGTTTAGTTCATCACCTACATGATGTGACAGTCTTCTCATGAGAGTCCTGCCCACTCGGGTAATTGTAACATATAATCTAGCCTAGTTGCTAGGAAACCTGACTCTTCTCTTATTCCTTTACCTTACACAGAATTGGCAACATCTCTGAGCTTCTCACGTAGGTGAGGTTACACTCCTCCCTGATCTCTCCCTTCAGGGAATATTTTGACATACAGCTAGACCCAACAGCTGGGTAATAACATTCTTCCATCTTTTGGGTTCTGTCCAAAAAGAAACTGGGATGTATTGCTAGGCTCAGTACCTAAGTTGTGTGACTCTTCTCTCCTGCCTGGGCCCTGCATACATTGTGTATTTTGATATATTGTGGGCTCCAACACCTAGGAAATTGGTGATTTCTACCTGTGGCCTGCCCACAGGAGGCCTTATGATGTATCTCTGTATTCATGACCTAAGATATATGACCCTCGTTTTTACCCTCCACTTTGCCCACAGGGAAAATTGTGACGTATCACTGGGCCCAGCAAGAAGGTGATGAGTTTCTTTTGCCTGCAGCTTGCCCACAGAAAACAGTGGAATATATCCCTTGGCCTAGCACTAAGGTGATGTTTCTTTTTTTTTTTTTTTTTTTTTTTTTTTTTTTTTTTTTTTTGATGGAGTCTCGCTGTGTCACCCAGGCTGGAGTGCAGTGGCGCGATCTCGGCTCACTGCAAGCTCCGCCTCCCGGGTTTACGCCATTCTCCTGCCTCAGCCTCCGAGTAGCTGGGACTACAGGCGCCCGCCACCACGCCCGGCTAGTTTTTTGTATTTTTAGTAGAGACAGGGTTTCACCATGTTAGCCAGGATGGTCTCGATCTCCTGACTTCGTGATCCACCCGCCTCGGCCTCCCAAAGTACTGGGATTACGAGCATGAGCCACCGTGTCCAGCCAATGCTCCCCTTTTTCCTATGATTTGCTCACACAAAAGATAGTGGCCCAGCACAAAGTTGATATGAGTCTCTTGCCTGGACCCTGTTCACAGTGGGGCATTGTGAAATATCTCTGGGCCCATCAACTATTTTATGTAAGTCTTCTCTGTTACCTGAGCTTTACCTATGGAAGACATTGTGACATATCACTGGGCCCAGCACCCAGGTGCTGTGGCTCTCCTGCCTGGTCCCTGCCCACAAGTGTCATTGATACATATCTTTGGTCCCAACATGTAGATGGTATGACTCTTTATTCTGGGACCTGTACACAGTGGAGATTGTGACATATCGCTAGGCCCAGCATTTACATGATGTGACTCTCATCTCATGCCTAGGCCCTGCCCCTAATCAACCCTAGGCCCTGGGGAGATTATGACATATATCTTGGTGCAACTCCTAGGTTATGTGATTCTCCCCTTTTCCATGATCCCTACTCATAGCATGCATTGTGACATATGTCAGGTTTTCTCACCTAGGTTATGTGACTTTCTTGTCTTTGCCCGTCCATCAGGGAGCATTGTGATATATTGCTAGGCCCATTATCTGGGTGATGTGACTCTCCTCACTTGCCTGTGCACCACCTAAAGGGGACATAGTGACAAATCTTTGAACCAATTTTCTACATAATGTGCCTCTTCTGTGTTGCAGGAGACATGCCCAAAATAGGGATTGTGGCATATCTCTGAGCCCAGCACTCAAATGTTGTGACTCTCCTGCCTGAGCTGTGCCTAGAGAAAATATTATAATATGTCACTAGGCCCTGCATACAAGTGATCTGATTCTCCAGCCTGGGCCTTGCCCACAGGGAGATTGAGACATATTCCAGGTAAAGAATTCAGGTGATGTTACTCTCATTTCTTAGCCTTTCCCAGAGGTAACATTGTGAACTATAATGTGGTCCAGGACACAGATGAGATTTTTATTCTTGTATGCAATCCCAGAAAAGTTACTATTGTCACTATAACACATGGACAAAGACCACTGTTGAGGTCCTGAATCTTATATAAGAACACATCAACAGCTGGAATTGTGACTGTCATACGTATTTCTTGTCAGAAGTGGGATGGTGACTCATTTCTGGATTCAGCTCACAGGAATGGTGATGACTCTCATACCTGGACCAAGCCAATAAGAGAGATGTTGGCTCTGGTAGCTAGGCTTAGGGGTCTGGGTCTTTTACTTGTAAGAAAGTAACAGAAGATCATGACACTTACACATATGGTATAAAGCTCTTGGGGAATACAAAGCGTCATTACAGGGCCCAGTCCACAGGTGAGATTGTAACTCTCCTATACACACCTAGCCAACAGTTTGAATTGCCACCCTCACACATAGACTGAGCACATTGCTGAGGTCCTTAATCCACACATGAACCTATTCCACCATTGAAATTGTACTGTCATATGTGGATTCAGCCACAGGTGGATGGTGACAAATTTCTGAACCCAACTCACTTGCGCAATGAACCCAGCCAATAGAAAATGTGCTGACTCTTAGGCTTATGGCAAGAGGCAAGGTTTTGGGTTTCTCACTTGTGTGGTCACAGAAAATTATGAAACTCACTCATATTGTATAATGCCCTCAGGTAGTACAGACAGTGTCATTACATAACTCAGCACAAAGTAGAGATTGTGACTCTCAAATGCATGCCCAGCCAAGAATAAGAATTGTGATCCACACACATAGACAGAACCCACTGGTGAAGTCTTGAATCTCACTCTCAGATGAGTCCACAGTTTGAATTTTTAATGTCATGTGTGGATCCAGCCACAGGTAAGAGGGTGACTCATATGTAAACCCAACTAAGAGGCACAGTCATGATTTTCATACTTGGACCCAGCCAATATGAGACGTGTTGACTCTCATACCTGGACTTAGGAAAAGAGGTAAGATTGTGAGTTTATATAGCACTAGTGTCTCAGAGGGGATTGTGACTCTCACCCAAACAATGTAAAGCCCTATGGAAGTAAAGAGAGTGTCATAAGAGGACCCAGAACACAACTGAAATTGTGATTCTTATATGCACTTCCAGCCCACAGTAAAAAGTGTAACTCTCCCACATGAATACAGACCACTGATGAACTTCTGAATTTTACATCTGGAGGCAGTTGAAAAGTGGAATTGTGATTCTTACTTGTGGATTTTGTCCACAGGTAGATGATCACTCTAGGATCAGGGTTCATCACACCAGTGAGGCTTTGATTCTGACACCAGGACACAGTCTGCAGGTGGGATTGGGACTCTCATGCATGGATTCAGTCCATCATTGAGATTGTGACTCATGTACTTGCATACAACTCACAGAAGGTGTTGACTCTTTTACCTGAAACTGGGACATGTGTGGAATTGTGCACCTTAGCCCTGGACCTTCCCACAGGTGTTGTTGTGACATATACTTTAGCCTAGCACCTGAGTCATTTTACTTCCCTGCCTGGGCCCAGCCTTCAGAGGGGATTGTGACAGATACCTGGGTCAAACACCTAAGTGATATGACTCTCATGCTTGAGCCCTACCCACAGAGGGTGTTGTAAAATGTCACTGGGCCCAGCACTTAGATCATGTGACTCTTATTTTCTGCCAGAGCCCTGGCCACAGAGCCATTGTGAGATACCATTGAGTCCAGCACCTCAGTGATGTAACCGTATGGCCTGGGCCCTCCCCACAGTAGGTATTGTGACATACCTCTGAACTCATTACCTAGGTGATGTAACTCTCCTCTTTTGCCTGCATTCTGTCTCCCCAAAATGGACTGTGACATACCACAGGTCTTAGCACTTAGGTGATATGATCCTCCTCTTCTGCCTGGGCCCTGGCCACAGGGGAAATTGAATCATTTTACTGAGTCCAGACTGCAGGTGATGTGACCCTCTATCCTAGGCCCTGCCCACGGGAGGTATTGTGATATATCTCTGTGGCCGTAATTTAGATGCTCTGACTCTTCCATTCTCTCTAGGTCATGCCAATTGAGGGGGATTGTGATATATTTTTGGACCAGCACAAAGGTAATTTGTGCAATCACAGGGATGACTCTCATACCTGGACCCAGCCAACAGGAGAAATGTTGACTCTCAGGCTTAGGGCAATGGGTAAGATCGTGGGCTTCTATCAGCACTAAGGTCTTACAGGAAATTTCAATTCTTATGCATACTGCATAAAGCCCTGGGGTGGTATGGATTGTGTCATAACAGGGCTCAGCACAAGTGGGATTGAGAGCCTTGTATGCACACGCAGCCAAGAGTAAGAATTGTCACCCTCTCACATAGACACAGCCCACTGTTGAGGCTCTGAATCTCACATTCAGGGGTATTCGGAAGTTGGAATTGTGATTCTCATAGGTGGATCGGATTCACAGGTAGGATGGTGACAGGTAGGATACAGTTGGGATTGTATCCTCAGACCAAAATGTATCACACCTATGAGGCAGTGACTGCCCCACTGAAACACTGTCCAGAGTTGAGGTTGGCTTTCTTAGGCACTGACCTAGTCCATGGTTAAAAATGCGATTCACATTGTTGAACACAACTCACAGGAGTACTTGACTCTCATACCTGAAGCTGGGACAAGTGCGAGATTGTCAATCTTATGTGTGGACCTTCCGGTGGGGTGATTGTTACATATATCTTTGCCAGAGAACTGATGAGTTTCGCTTTCCTGCAGAAGCCCATTCTATATTTGAGATTTTGACATCTATCTTGGCCAAGTACCTAGAGTATGTGATGCTCCTGCCTGGGCTCTGTGCTCAGGGGGGATTGTGACATATCTCGGGCCATATATGTAGATTATGTGCCTCTCCAATCCTGCCTAGGCTGTTCCCACAAAAGGCATTGTGACATACCTGAACCCATCACCTATGTGATTTGACTCTTTTTTTCCTCTGGGCCTTCCCCTTAGTGGGAATTGTGACATATCACGGGGTCCATCATTTCAGTGATACATTTTTTGTGCTCTGCTTTGACCCTGCCTACAGGAGGATTGTGACACAAAAACTAGGCCCAGCATGTGGGTGATGTGATTCTCATTAGGAAATGAGAGTCCTAATGTGTTCTGCCATATAACTGGGTCAACCACCCGGGTGATGTGACTCCTGCCTACAGTAGCCATTTGTGATACATCTTCTTCCTGGGTCCTGTTTATGAGTAGAATTGTGACATATCTTTGGCCAAGCACCAAAGTGATGTGACTCTCCGATTTCTGTTCACAGAAGGTATTGTGGCATATATCTAGGCCGAGTTTAGAGGTGTGTGTAATGATAGCCCTCATACATGGACCCAGTCACTAGGGGAGATTTGGCTTCTGTTTTCTAGGCTTAGGGCAATGGGTAAGTTCTGGGTGAAGAAGCATGAGGTTCAGGGTGAAGAAATGTCATATAAGTTTATGACACTCAAGCATATTCTCTAAAGCCCTTGTGTGGCATTTAGAGTTAGTTACAGGATCCAGTATCCACATGAAATTATTACTCTCATAGGCAAACCCAGCTGACAATAGGATTGTCACCCTCACACATGGACAGAGCCCCCTGGTGAGGGCTTAAATCTCACAAGCATAGTCCACAATTGGATTTGTGACTTTCGTTTGTGTGCTGGGACAGTTGAAATGGTGACTTCTTTTTGATATGGAGGCAGCTTACAAGCACTGTGATGACTGTCATAAATATATCTGACCAATAAGAGAGATGTTGACACATACCTGGCAATAGAACAATGGGTATGATCATTGGTTCACACCAGCATGAAGATCTCAAAGCAGATTGTGACTATTACTCATACCATATAAAGCCCTTGGTTGGTACAGAGAGTATCATAACAGAACGCGCGACACAGGTGAAATTGTGACTTTCCTATGCACACTCAGCCAACAGTAAACATTGTCACCCTCCCACATGGAAACCATCCACTGTTGAGGCTGTGAACCTCACATGTGCAGGTAGTCGAAAGTTGGAATTGTGACTCATGAATACATCTGGTCTACAGGTAAGGTAGTGACTCAAAGACCAGGATTCAGCATGCTGTGAGGCTGTGACTCATACACTGAGAAATTTGGGTTTAGAATTGTGGCTGTCATGCAGGGATATGGCCCATTATTATGACTGTGACTCAGGTACTTAGATCCAACTCACAGGAGGTCTTGACTTTCATACCTGAAGCCAGAATATGTGTGAAAGTTTAAATTTTCTTTCTGGACAATTTTTGCTGGTGTGATTGTGACATATACCTTTGTCCAGCGCTTGAATTATTTGACCCTCCTGCCAGGGAAAAGCCCACAAATGGAATTGTGACATATACCTGAGCCCACCATGTAAGTTATTTTACTCTCCTGCATAGGTCCTCAGGGGAGATTGTGATATATCACTGGGCCCGTCACCTAGGTTAAATGATTCTCTTCTTTTGCCTGAGCCTGCCAACACAGAGAGTTATGGCATATAAGTAGACCCATCACTTAAGTAATGTATCTCTACTTTTCTCCCTGGGCCCTGCCTCAGTGTGGGTTGTGACATATCACTGAGCCGTGCACTCATATGATATGACGCTCCTGCCTTGGCCCTTCCAATATGAGGCATTGTGACATATCAGTGGGCCCATCAACTAAGTATTACGACTCTCCTTTTCTGCTTGGGCCCTGTACACAAGGTGGATTGCGACATATTATTGTCATGATACTGTGCCCTGCACACAGGTAATGTAACTATTCTGCCTGAACCCTGCCCACAGGAGGCATTGTGACATACTGTTAGGCCCAGTTCCCAGGTTATGTGACTTTACTGCCATGGCCCTGCCCAGAGAGTGGATATTGACATCTTTTTGGTCCAGCATTCAGGTGATCTGATTATCTTGCCTGTCCCCTTCTCACAGGTAAAATTTCAGCCTATGTTTTTTTCCCAGCTCACAGGCATCATGACCATGCTCATATAGCAAACCAGCCACTAGGAGTGATTTTGACTCTGTTAGCTAGACTTTGAGTAGTGTGTAAAGTCTTCAGTCTCCTACATTTAGAAGGATAATGGAAGTTGATAAAATGTAAGCATATTCTATAAATACTTTGAGTAATACAGACAGTATAATAAGGGCCCAGCACAGAGTGAGACTGTGACTCTCATAGGCATACCAAGCCAACAATTAGGATCATCACTTCCAAACAAGAAAGCAGCACATTGGTGAGGTCCTGAACCTCACATGCAGGTGCAGTCCACAGTTAAAATTCTGATTGTCACATGTAGATCTGAGAACAGGTTGAACAGTGACTAATTTCCAGACTCAGCTCAGAGGCACGGTGATGACTTGCATACCCGGATCTAGCCATAGGAGATCTGTTGACTCTCATAGATAGCCTTAAAGCAATGGGCAAGGTTCTGGGCTTTCTACTTGTATGAAGGTCACAGAGGATTACAAAACTCACGCATATTGTATGACTCCTTGGGTGGTACACAGAGTGTCATAACAGACCCCAGCACAAAGTCAAAATTGTGATTCTTACAGGTATACCCAGCCAACAGTGAGGATTATCCCTCTCACACATGAACAGAGACCACTGGCGAGGTCCTGCATATGGCACATGGATGCGGTCCTCAGTTGAAATTGTGTTGTTCAGACTCGTCCATCACTGGGTGCTGGGTTCATGGTATATGCATTTTGTAAACATTTATAAAGGTGTTATTTTATAACATATGTGTTTTTATGTGTGTAAAATTAAAAACATAATTTTTGATTTTTCTATGTATCTCATATTTCTTCCACAGCCAATTTTTGTCACATACTTTTCTGGAAAATAGATAATTTCATCTAACTTTACAAATTTGATGTCAGGACATTTAAAAAATATATTATGTTTTTGAATCTTGAATGTATCTCTAAATATCCTCTTTTGTCTTTGTAAAATTTTTATTCCCCTTGAAATAGTTTATCTACTTTATTATTACATTCAAAGAACAGCACTAATTTTACTCACATGTTATTATCCCTGAGTAACAAATGAGTCAGAGAAGTTGAGAAACTTGCCCAAGGTTACACAGGTCTTCTGAGCCTGTTCTTCTAACTATTGAACACACGGTGTCATCCAGGAAGCACACATGCAATACTATTTCTACAGGTCCATAGAATCACATATTCACATGCACATTTGTGTAAAGATAAAATGAACTTATACAGTGTTTACCTGCAGAAAAGGCACTGGTTGAAGGTCTAGAAGGTCACATACAAGAAGCCTTCTCTGTTTTGATTGTTTTGTTGTTTTTGCAGAGATAAGGTCTTGCTATATTTTCTAGGCTGATCTCAGTCTCTTTGGCTCAAGCAATCCTCCTGCTTCAGACTCCCAAAGTGCTCTCTGTCATATTTTTATAAGACTTATTGGGTCAAGTATGCTGACTCATGCCTGTAATAGCAACATTTTGGGAGGCCAAGGGGAAAAGATTGTTTGAGTTCAGGAGTTTAAGACAAGACTGGGCAACATAATGAGACCTCATCTCAACTAAAAATAGAAAAAAATTGCTGGGCACGGTGACTCACGCCTGTAATCTCATCACTTTGGGAGGCTTTTTCTTCAATGATTAAAAACAAATTCTTGGTGTCTGGCAGCCAGGCACAGCTAGGTAAGGTGAGGGCACGAGGCAGAATCTTGCAATCCATGGGTTGCGTTGGCTTTTTCACTTTTTTCTCCCCAACTACACAGAAAATTTCTTCAGTGTTTGATCTTATGCATCTTTGAATCCAAACATCTCATTCTTTACCTTATACATATTAAAAATGTATTCATAGTTCATAAAATGTAATATATCAAAAAATATTCTAAACAAAAACATTCTCTTTATAGAACCTAGTAATGCACCATAATTCCTTACAATTTGTATTAAGAATTACTAGTATAATGAAATTTTCTAACATGTAATAAGTACTTTTAGATGTTTAGCGCTTGTGATATATTCTAAAAACCTTCTCAAAATTATCCTGGGACTCTAAAGAGTATGTATGGCCCAAACAGTTGTTTTCTTCCCAACACCAAGGAATGGCATACAAGGCTGTCTTCAAGTTGAGGACAGGTCATAAAGAAAAATTTTAAAAAAGAGAAAAAATGTCTGCAAACTTGTTTCTACACATTGGTCTTATATGCATTTCTCCATCAATTATATTAATTCTGAATGAACCACATTACCTGAAGTGATACACACAATTGCTTCAAATTGTAGAATCCCCAGGAAACAGAAGGAAGCAAAAGCAAACTCTCCCAAAGAAAGTCACGTCTATTTCAGACCTTGATGAACCTTGCAAATTTTCCATTATGTGCAATGACTAGCAAGCAATCAAACATGACAAAGTTCATAATAAGAAGATAAAGTGAAAGACACCAGAAAAAACATAACAGAAAAAAATCTGCAAAGACATCCATTATTAGAGTTATTGGACACAAAAAAATCAAAAACAACTATGCTTACCATAGCTAAAAAAGACAAATGAAAGTATCTGCAAGAAAGAAGAAGCTATATAAAGATTCTAAAAATAAGTTGTAAAATGAATAATACCATAACTAAAATAAAAACTAACCACATTTGAACTTATGTGTACAAGACAGAACCAGTAAACTAGATGCTACATCAGTAGAAATTAACATATATGCAACAAATATCAGTCTCAGAAAAATGTCTGGTAAGTATTCCAAGCATTCAAAATTTAAAACTGAAAAGCATAAGGTTGATAGTACTTAACCTTTCTCAAAAATAGAGTAGTTAAAAACACTGCACAACTCAATTCCTGAGTTAATATCAAAGCTTGACAGAGACAAAACAAGGACGACTATAAACAATCTCATTCATAAAAACAAATTTTTTGAGACTTTGTCTCACTCTGTTGCCCAGGCTGGAGTGCAGTGGCCCAGTCTTGGATCACTGCAACCTCCACCTCCTGGGTTTAAGCGACTCTCCTGCCTCACCCTCCTGAGTAGCTGGGATTACAGGCACATGCCACCATGCCCAGCTAATTTTTGCATTTTTAGTAGAGACGGAGTTTTACGATGTTGGTCAGGCTGGTCTTGAACTCCTGACCTCATGAGCCGCCAGTCTTGGCCTCCCACAGTGCTGAGATTACAAGCATGAACCACCACACCCAGCCAAGACAAAAATTTTTTAAACCAATTACAAATAAAGTGACTCTTTCTTTGTATAAAATGAATAAAACCATCAATAAGTTCATCTCAAGAGTACAGGATAAGTTGAACATTGTATAATCTATAGGTCTACATAAAATAGGCACAGAATAAGAGCTTGGTAATGTAATTAGAAATAAAATAATATTTTATTTTCTAAATATACAAGGTATTTGAAATAAAGTACATCAAATGTACATAATAAACTACTGAAAACTTGTCTTTTAATGTCATATACATAATAATTATGCTGGTGTTCAAGATTTTTATTAAACATTGCATCCATGGTTTCAGCCAACAGGTTAAAATGAGAAATCATTATACAATTATACTGGCAAAGCAGAACTAGTCAATAAACTAATAGCTAAACTATTGGTTCTACCTAGGTAGATGGGATCCTTGCAAAGCAACTAACACAAAAATTGTTCACATATATCGAGGATCTGAAACTTCTAGGAGAGGCCTGGCAGGGTGGTTCATGCCTGTAATCCTAGCATTTTGGGAAGCCGAGGCGGCAGATCACGAGGTGGGGAGTTCGAGAACAGCCTGGCCAATATGGTGAGACCCTGTCTCTACTAATAATACAAAAATTCGCCGGGCATGGTGCCTTGGGAGGCTGAAGCAGAAGAATCGCTTGAACCTGGGAGGCAGAGGTTGAAGTAAGCCGAGATCACTCCACTGCATTCCAGCCTGAGTGACAGAGCAAGACTCTGTCTCAAAAACAGCAAAACAAAACAAAACAAAACAAAACTTCTAGGAGAACATGAAGAATAATATTGTTATATTGTGGGAAAAAAACTTCTTAGACATCGCACAATATAAAAATTAGGCATGGACTGGGAGTGGTGGATTGTACCTATAATCCTAGCATTCTTTGAGGCCCAGGCAGGCAGATTACTTCAAGTCGGGAGTTCCAGACTAGCCTGACCAACATGGTAAAACCCCGTCTCAATTAAAAACACAAAAATCAGCAGGGTGTGCTGTGCATGTCTGTTGTCCCAGCTATTCGGGAGGCTGAGGCATGAAGAGCGCTTGAACCCAGGAGGCAAAGATTGCAGTGAGCTGAGGTTGCGCCATTGCACTCCGCCATGGGTGATAGAATGAGACTTTATCTAAAAAAAAAAAAAAGCATTAAAATATTTATGAATTAGACTATACCAATTTTAAGAATTTTTGATTATCAAAAACATAAAACATGTTTTAATAAAGATGGTGAAAAGGCAAACCATAACTGGGGGAAAATAGCTTAAAAACACATAGTACAAAAAATTAGTATTTAGAAAATATATATTACAGAATATGTATGAATAAACAATGAATGGAAAACATTAAAAGTAGGACAGATGGCAAGTCTTAAAGCACAAACTTATGAAAAATGCTAACTTCGTTAGTAACTATGAAATAAAACTATAAATAATATGTCTTTCTAATTAACCATTTTGTCAAAAAATTATGTCTAGCAATTCTAAGAGTTGGTAAAAGATAGGCAGTAGTAATAAGTGTAGACACATCAAATGAAAAATGGCAATCGAGAATGTCACTTTCAATGCTTTAGTATTTGGACTTTTGGTTTAAAAAATGTAGTAAAATAGAGCTTTTGGTAAGCTTTCTGTAGCTTAACATTATCATAATTAGGAAAAAACAACTTTAAAAATGTAAATAAACAAAAAGCCTACACCTCCCCACCCCCCAAAAAAAACTAAGATCCAGCAGTGCATACATATTGATCCTTGTTTTGGGAGAGTATGAAACAGACCATTGTGTGAACTTTATACAGTTATTTTGCCACACTGGCATACTAATAAAAACTATCTTTAATTTGAATGAACATGTCCACATCTTATAAATACTGCTTTGTACTATGAGTAATAAATGTAAAAGTCCTTATACTCAAGAGGATCCTGATTCTCAACTAAACATATACGGCAACCCATTCCTCTGTTTCTTCCAAAATGAAGCCTGATTAAGGCTTAAATATGGAGTGAGAGGGACTCAATAACAGAACATGTGAAACAAAAAAAAATGAGATAGGGTGGTCATTTCTAAGAATCAGCAGTTGCCTGGGGTACCTCAATATAACGATATCTACTAGGAATCTTGCTGGGTAAAAATGAACATAAAAAGCTGAAAACACCATGACTTTGATTTGGTGGAACAGAGTCTCTGGAATTATACATAGTTGTGCTGAAAGTATTGAGCCAGAATGAAAGGGAATATTTACAAACACATTAGTATTGGTTCCATATCTTGTTACAGTAGCAGTACTCTTGTCTGTAATGTCAGCTTCCCCAAGCTACACATGCCATAGACAAACTAAGCAAGTGTCTAATATGTTGTTTGCAGTTAGTTTCTAAATTTAACAACTTGCAATAATTTTATGAATTTCATTAAACTCTGTTTCATGTATAAATCTCACTAAAAGGCACTATTCAGTAGCTATTTCCCTCAGTCTTTTCTGGGATTTTCTGTTGCTTGTTTCCAAACCAACCTTCTTTGAATCCTAGTCATTTCTAAAGCTCCCTATGTAATAATAGAAAGAGAGCAGAAATGAAGCCAAGTTACCCAAACAGTCCATGCCTAATATATTTGGTTCCCCAAATGAACCAAAAACCACACTAGCTAAACAACAGTGGTTTTAAAATTCAACCTCAATTCAACAGTAGTTGTCAAAACCATGTGCAAAAATTAGCAAAGTCACGATGTAGAAACCCTTAACCTGTTATTCAGAACAAATCATCAAATTCTTATTTTGGCATTTTTAGAAAAAATAAATACATTACATATGACAAAAGATACCCACTTACTTATAATAAAATATTTTGAAATATATATGGTTTTATTCTTATTCTTAAATACATATTATTTAGACAAGACTTTCAGTAAAAAATACTTACAGCTACCGTGTATGAATTAAAACAGTTGTGGGAAAATAGTATTTTTGGTTAATAATGAAGATCGAAGCTCCAATGATGTAAAGAATTTTTTCCTGGGCAAACAGCTAATTACCCAAATCAAGCTCAAATATGATTGATTTAAAAATTTTAATTTTCCCACTGTTGACAATGTTGATATAACAGCTAAATCTTAGTCTCAGAGCTGGTAGTATGGAATAAATCAAGATAAGTACTATTGAGGAAGGATGAGTAGTCAAGAAAGTGACTATGTCTTTGGGATGCAGCAAACATGGCCATTGTACAGTGGTTGCTTATTGCCAACCCAATAAACCCCAGCATTTGCATTGTATTCCAGCTTATTCAAGCAAAGCTCTCTCCAATAGAGAAACTCCCCTGTAAAGAGCATGAACATTTTGATTTTACCTTTCCTCAAACTGACCTTTTACTCGTTATAATAGTAAAAGCAAACCTGTGAATGGAGATTTAAGATGCTAGTGAGATCTGAAATATGAACAAGCATGTACAGCTACTGTGTCTGTGTATCAAGAGGGCCACCCAAAACATGCTTACTAATAACACTACTTTTCACCTCTTTATAAATAATTACATAAGACTCCCATAAAGTCCCTCATTCCAGTCTTCGTTTTCTCATTCCTGTAAACAACCCGCCCTGAATCCCTTCTCTCTCAAGGTGTACTGGGTATTCTGCACCTAACCTTAAAAATAGTCCTACTCCTTTGCAATAAATTACTCTATGCTGCATCTTCTTTTTTGTTTGTCTCTTGTTTAAATTTTTTTCAAACTAAGACAACAACTGAGGTTTCACAGAAGCCATTAACAGTATCAGGCTTTGTTTTGTATTTTTTATTGTTAACATTTTTTCTCTGATATGTCAATATTCACATTTTGAACACAGTCAACACTGCTAAATTGAAAATTTAAATGACCACAAAATAATTTATCATAAAATTTATTTATCTCTTTATTTATCATAATTTATCTCTCGTGTTTCACCTTCACTACACTTTCTATCTATTCAACTTTTAAAAAAATTTGACAGTCAAATACATATATCAAATTTAACGTTCTGAATATTCAATTCTGAAATGATTTATATGGAAGAATGTTGTTATATTTACTTTTGACCAAATTTGGCTTTCCAAACTAAGGTAAAACTAAAACATGTTTTCAAAGTTTTAAGGAACTTAACCTTACTAGCACTGAGAGAAGTTAGCTAGTGTGCCTTAGGTAGATAGCAAGGGAAGGGTTTATGGAGAGCCCCCAACCCGCAGGTTAGTGCCTTATCCCCACATAACATAAAAAGCAGCTTGGAAAAAAAATAAGCTCCAGGCACTATTAAGGGAACTAGTACAGGGGGTTGCGCCTGGACTCATGCCCTCGGATGCACAAGTAGGAGAACCTAAAGCCCATTTAGATAAAAATTTGCACACACTTCTGGCTTACTTAGATAAGGGAACAAGGCCTGACATAGAAATGTCTTTGTTCTTTGTATAGTGGGCTCCCAGAAAAAAGTTTTTTTCTTTTTTTGTGGGCATGAACACAGTGGGTTTTGATGGGTTCCAGTGGACATGTTCTTTTCTTTTTTAACTGTGAGAAGTCTGGTCTTTATAAATTATTACTTGAGCCCTTGATTGGTCATGGGCAAAGGTCTTAGGCCAAGCTTTGGCTTCAGCTTCTAACAGGTTCTGGGCCAACCTGAGCAGCCTTTATGAATCGTTACTTCAGCCCCCGATTGGTCCCAGGCCAAGGCCCCAGGCCAAGCTGAGTCACACATTCTCTAAGACAGCCCACAAACTAAGCACAATTTTTTCCCATTCCAGTTTATAAAAACCATGGATCCCAGCCTTATAGTGGGCAAATTGAGGCCTCCCTCCCTCTCTGCTGGAATAGGGCTTTCTTCTCTTTGCATATTAAACTTTTGCTCCAACGTCACCCTTGTGTCCACACTCCTTAATCTTCTTGAATGTAGCACAAAGAATTCTGGGTATTATCTCAAACAACAGAGGTTGTTACATCTTGGTGCATTGGTAAAACTACAACATATTTTGGTGTGTTGGCCAGGGAGAAAGGAATTCATCAAAAGGGTGATTAGGAGTCAGGCTCCTTGTCCTCGATTACTTTCTGAGGCTTCTTGTCCTAAGTTTTTTTTCTCTCAAAAACAACCTTGGAAACATTGACTCTGTTCTAATTCAGTTCCTTTCACGAAGGGCCTACCCATTGTTTGGAATTGAAAGGAGGTCTTAGGGCAACTGAAGGTTTCTGGCTGAGTCTACACCTCAGTGTTATCTAAAAGCCCTTGGACTGACTCCAGTCCCCAATAGCCAATGAGGGCGTTGGCGCAAGAACTTCTAGTCTTTTTTTTCCATTTCATTTTATTCTTCTTTTTTTTTGTGGATATCATTTCTCCTATCCATTCTTTGTATGCAATGTTGTGAGCATTTTTACAGCCTATGGATATAATCAAGCTGACCAAAGTCAGTCAGTGTCTTGGTAATCAGATATGTAACTCAGAGTTATTTTTTGTAATTTCCTAGCAACAGGGAGATTTCAAAATCCCTTTAAATTTTTACTTAATAAGGGCCTTCCTGTCCCCCAGTAATAAACATTCATGCACTGTATGAAATAATATTTCGCCCTGAGTAAATATCCTTCTTTGCATTTGGTTTGTTTTTTCTCTCCATGTGAAAGCTCAGCACTGCCCAATGAATCTAAACAGTTCCTTTATGAGACAAGTTCATTTTTTTGTTCTGGAGCTTATGCTGTAGGAACAGCCTATCAAACCCCAATCCTCATTCTAACTTTTGCCTAAAAATATAAAGTTGGAGTTTTTACCTAGCATTTCTAATTTTACAGCATCCCTAGTGGAATGGGATTATTCTCCATGGGAAGCCTTGTCAATGCTCTGTCCAAAACTTACAGTTCCCCAATTATTTTCCCTTTTACCTCCCTTTATCAGTAATAAGGCCTCATGCCCTATTTGTAAACAGAAAAACTCAACTTTCAACAGATGGAAGAAAGCCATGCTAGCAAAACAAATCTTCAATTTTCGCAGATTTTTAAGGCACCTGTTCCTCATCAAACTACATTCGAATTTAAACAGAAAAGGAATTTTATGTTTGAAAGTAAATCGGTCCCATTCTCTGGGATTCTGATGTCTTCCTGGGGCCATAGCAAGGGAAGCCAAAAATGGTATTAGGGCATTCCCTCTATAAAAGTATAGTGCCCAAATCCAACAACTGCATAATCTCTCCTCAGCCACTGGAGTACCTTGAGAGCCTTTTGGGCTGAGTGGGCCTAGAAAACCAGCAGCATGGAAAGCTAGGTGAGAAGGTGAACATAACGTGTCCTGCCGACGAACTCCTCCGGACCCTTGGGTGAAGGTCATGCTTGCATATGTGGGTAACGTCTATGATGGTTGCTGGGACCCAGAGGAGTAAAAGGAAAGTTGAGAAGTGGTATGCCCTTTTTCTATTTCCTTCCACCATAGGCCACACTGAAAAGAGAAAGGGGACTGAGGAATGCCTTGTCTCCCCTATTTCTCTAGATAGGTAACAAACCATCTACAGTCTGCATTCCCCTCTAGTGCATTCTGAAACACTGGAACTTCTTTAACCCTGAAACTCGAAAGAAAAAATGGCTTATATTCTATTACACAAATCCATGACCATCTTAGAGACAGGAGGCCTGATTTTCTATAGGAAACATTAATTTCAACACTATCCAACAAATAGATCTTTGTTTGCTCTGTGAGAAAACCCAGATCTTTGTAAGCATCGTAAAATTAAATCTGCCCTCTTGGCAGCCATATCAGACAAGCCTACAAAATATAATTCCCAAATGTTGAGGTACAAACCCTTGGGGAACCCTCAAATGCAACTTCTGGGTGCCCTACCAGCCTCCCATATTTTGGACCCTCAATACCCATATATCATCAGCTCCTCTGGTAATGCCACTCAAGAAACCCACAACATCACTGTTTCCCCTACAGAAAATGCCCAATAGACATGGTGTTACTAGGATTCAAGTTTCCTTCTCATTGCAGGACCTTAAAAAAATAAAATGAGCCCCAGGCAAGTTCTGTGATAACCCCGATACATATATAGAGTCTTTCCAAAATTTAACCCAAGTGTTTAATGTTACGTGGAGAGATGCTATGCTGCTTTTAAGCCAAACCCTAACTGTTAAGAAACAGGCAGGCTTACGGGCAGCAAAAAAAACTGAAAAACAAACAGTAGTTTTCCTATAGCCAGTCAGAAAAGAAACTCAGTCGAAAGGGGAAAATAAAGTGACAGAATCCCCATTTGCAATAAGAATAAAAACAAAGCCCCTTAAATATCCTAATTGGAGCCCTTGTGATCCTATAGAGAAGTGGAAAATAAAAGACTGTCTGATGTGCATATTAGAAAGCTTGCAAAGAACCATAATCAAGCATGTTAATTACTCTAACCTGTCCTTGTTAAATCAGAAACCAGATAAAAATCCCAAGGACATTTTGAAAAGACTGAGAAAAACTTTAGGAAAACACACCTCCCTGTGTTCCAATTCAATAAAAAAGGTTTATTACTTAGGCAGACTCTAATATCAGAAGGAAGTTGCTAAAACAGGCCCTGTTCAAACATCTTTCTAGGTTTTCTTATCCTCAAGTTGAAACTTTGCAGTATTTAAATAACACTGTTCTCTGTGCCCCAACTGAGGAGGTCTCAGGAAGGCACTAAGGTTTTCCTCAATTTTTTAGCTGAAAGGAAATATAGGCTCTCAAAATTTAAAGCTCAGCTCTGTCAAAATGCAGTAAAGTAGATAGGTGTAGTCAGAAGGTACCAGAACACCAGGTAAGGAAAGAATTAAACTCACACCAGGTAAGGAAAGAATTAAACTCATTTTCTCCATTGCCTTTCCCAAAACTCTTAAACAGTTGGAGGGGTCTTAGACATTACTGGTTTTTGCAAACTCTGGGCACCTAGGAATGGTGAAATAGCTAATCTTTTCTACCATCATATTAAAAAAACCCTGAAGCACCTACAACTCACTTGCTAACTTGGGAACCTAATACTAAAAAGCCTTTAACCAACTGAAGCCAGTCTTACTTAAAGCACCAACCCTCAGTTCTTTCATAACAAAGGAATTTAATCTCTATGTATCAAAAACGAAGTGAATGACCATGGGAGTTTTAACTAAGGCTCAAGGTCCAGCTAAACAACCAATGGGTTATCAAAGCAAGAAACTTGACTTGATGGATAGAAGATGGCCAGCCTGCCTCTGAGCAGTTTTAGTGGTGGCTTGTTGGTACCAAAGGCCATGAAGCTAACAATGGGAAATAACTGTTTGCATTCCCACATTGGACTGCTGTCCTCTAAGGGAAGCCTCTGGCTAATAATCACCTCTTCAAATATCAAGCTTTGTTGCTAAAGTTATCTGCATTCCAGTTGAAAACCTGCCCTTGCCTGAACTCAGACACTTTCTCCCAGAGGAAACTAAGAAGCCTAAACAGGATTGTAAACAGGTAGTGGTGTAAACTGGTAAAGGAAATAATAAGAATCACTGTTTATATACTCTGTAAAGTTTTGATTAATTAAAAAAACCTTTTTTCAAGTGCACTTGCCTAAATGAAAAGTGAATATCCAACCTATCAATATATTCAAAAAGCCTTTCTATTTTTATCTTTAAAAAACCTGTTTTCCTGGAAGAGGATTTTTTTTTCTCACTTAATTGCTTTTCTCCACTTTTATTTGTCACTGTTGATGCAAGCATAGAAGGCCCTAAAATAACGTCTGGAGGCCTGGGACTCCTCAAGAAAACAAAAAACCACCACAAATTACATTTTAAAAGAAATTTGGCTTTTTATTTATTTATTTTTTTTTTTGAAAGCCCTAGAATTAAAAGTAAATAAGTCCTCTCAAAATATGTCTTTTTCTTCTAGGTATGCTTGCTTATTAGGCCCTGGAAACCGTATTCCTAGCCCTGTTCTTTTTTTTTTTTTTAATTGGGGCAGAGTCTCACTCTGTCACCGAGGCTGGAGTGCAATGGTGCAATCTTGGCTAACTGCAACCTCTGCCTCCTGGGTTCAAGCAATTCTTCTGCCTCAGCCTCCCAAGTAGCTGGGATTACAGGCATCTGCCACCATGCCCAGCTAATTTTTTTTTTTTTTTTTGTATTTTTAGTAGAGATGGGGTTTCACCGTGTTTGCCAGGATGGTCTCGATCTCCTGACCTCGTGATCCACCCGCCTCGGCCTCCCAAAGTGCTGGGATTACAGGCAGAGCCACCATACCTGGCCCCTAGCCCTGTTCATAAAGGTCCTCAACCAGAGACCAATAATCCAATTAGAAAATTGGCAAACAAAAAATCTTATAGTTACTGATCTTCTTCTGTCAGTCTAGATGGTTATATATGTGTTTTATGTGATGTCTATAATAAAACCCTCTAATTAATTGGTCTACAAATAAGCACTTAGATAAAATATTAAGACAAAATTAAAGGCTCTAATGCCTCTTGCTTCATGTAACTTTAAGAAATAAAAACATTCTTGTAGAATACAAATATCTTACAAATGTAAATAGGTGGTCTAAATTATGCAGGTCAAATAGTAGGTTTACTAAATGTTTTAATGTTGTAAACTGCTTCTTTAGCCTTTAAGAACTGTCAACCTGCCAGTTTCACAATTAGTAAGGCCTGGTGACATATAAAACTAACCATGCCTCTAACTGTACTGGTAGAAGTCAGACTTTATCTGCTCCTAGCACATAATTAAAACAACTTACCAGATTTTACATTAATGTTAAAATTATGAAAAGCTACCATTATAACATGTAATTGAGACTACTAAAAATGTATTTGCAAGCAATGTGTGTAAAAACAGTAAAATTTTTTAATAAAAAATTATAAGGTACAAAATTCTACATTTTTCCCAAGGAATAAAAGATTGTCTTAAATTAAATAAAGTGAAATTTTTAAGCAAATTTTAAAAATACCATATAAATTAATTTTGTGAAAGAAAACTCTGTGTAAACATATTAGCTAAATTCAAAGGAATATCATATGATTTTTCTTTAAGGGTTTAAATGAAAGCACAACAAGGTTTTCTTAAGATGCTAATCTGCTCTATATCAAAAATTCTAGAAGATTATAAAAGATTTGTAAAAATCAGAAATCCATTCCAAGATGGCCGAATAGGAAAAACTCTGGTCTGCAGCTCCCAGCATGATTGAGGCAGAAGACGGGTGATTTCTGCATTTCCAACTGAGGTACCTGGCTGATCTAATTGGGACTTGTTGGACAGTGGGAGCAGCCCATGGAGGGCAAGCCAAAGCAGGGCAGGGTGTCGCTTCACCCAGGAAGCACAAGGGGTTGGGGACTTTCCCTTTCCTAGCCAGGGGAAACCGGGACAGACTGTACATGGAAAAGCAGGACACTCCTGCCCAAATACTGTGCTTTTCTCAAGGTCTTAGCAACCAGCAGACAATGAGATTCTCTCCCATGCCTGGCTCGGTGGGTCCCATGCCCACAAAGCCTTGCCCACTGCTAGCACAGGAGTCTGAGATCAAACGGCAAGCTGGCAGCCTGGTTGGGGGAGGTGTGTCCACCATTGCTGAGGCTTGAGTAGCTAAAGAAAGTGGCTGGGAAGCTCAAACCAGGCAGAGCCCACTGTAGCTCAGCAAGACCTACTGCCTCTATAGACTTCACATTTGTGGGCAGGGCATAGATAAACAAAAGGCAGCAGACAACTTCTGCAGACTTAAACATGCCTGCCTGATAGCTATGAAGAGAGCAGTGCTTCTCCAAGGATGGCATTTGAGCTCTGAGAATGGACAGACTGCCTCCTCAAGTTGATCCCTGATACCCTTGTAGCCTAACTGGGAGACACTTCCCAGTAGCGGCTGACAGACATCTCATATAGGTGGTGCTCCTCTGGGATGAAGCTTCCAGAGGAAGGATCGAGCAGCAATATTTGCTGTTCTGCCATAATTGCCATTCTGCAGCTTCCACTGGTGATACCCAGGCAAATAGGGTCTGGAGTGGATCTCCAGCAAATTCCAACAGACCTGCAACTGAAGGACCTGACTGTTAGAAAGAAAACTAACAAACAGAAAGGAATAGAAGCAACATGAACAAAAAGGACATATACACCAAAACCCCTTCTGTAGGTCACCAACATCAAAGACTAAAGGTAGATAAAACCACAAAGATGGGGAGAAACTAGAGCAGAAAAGCTGAAAATTCTAAAAACCAGGGCGCCTCTTCTCCTCCAAAGGATCACAGCTCCTCACCAGCAATGGAACAAAGCTGAATGGAGAATGACTCTGATGAGTTGATAGAAGTAGGCTTCAGAAGGTTGGTAATAACAAAGTTCTCAGAGCTAAAAGAGCAT
This sequence comes from Macaca thibetana thibetana, assembly GCF_024542745.1. NCBI lineage: Eukaryota > Metazoa > Chordata > Mammalia > Primates > Cercopithecidae > Macaca > Macaca thibetana. The sequence goes on from NC_065596.1 coordinate 120,989, forward strand.
GCTCAAACCCATCACAAAGAAGCTGAAAACCTTGAAAAAAGACCTCAAGTGACCTGACGGAGCTGAAAACCATGGCATGAGAACTTCGTGATGCATGCACAAGCTTCAGTAGCTGATTCGATCAAGTGGAAGAAAGGGTATCACTGATTGAAGATCAAATTAATGAAATAAAGTGAGAAGACAAGGTTAGAGAAAAAAGACTAAAAAGAAACAAATAAAGCCTCCAAGAAATATGGGAGCACACAGATTCATAAAGCAAGTCATCAGAGACCTTCAAAGAGACTTAGACTCCCACACAATAATAATGGGAGACTTTAACACCCCACCGTCAACATCAGACAGATCAATGAGACAGAAAGTTAACAAGGATATCCATGACTTGAACTTAGCTCTGCATCAAGTGGACCTAATAGACATCTACAGAACTCTCCCCCCCAAATCAGCAGAATATACATTCTTCTCACGTTGCACTTATTCTAAAACTGACCACATAATTGGAAGTAAAGCACTCCTCAGTAAATGTAAAAGAACAGAAATCAAAACAAACTATCTCTCAGACCACAGTGCAATCAAATTAGAATTCAGGATTAAGAAACTCACTCAAAACCACAAGATATGGAAACTGAACAACCTGCTCCTGAATGACTGCTGGGTAAATAACAAAATGAAGGCAGAAATAAAGATTTTATTTGAAACCAATGAGAACAAAGACACAACATACCAGAATCTCTGGGACATATTTAAAGCAGTATGTAGAGAGAAATTTGTAGCACTATACACCCACGGAGAAAGCAGGAAAGATCTAAAATTGACATCCTACAATCAAAATTAAAAGAACTAGAGAAGCAAGAGCAAGCAAATTCAAAAACTAGCAGAGGTGAGAAATAACTAAGATCAGAGCAGAGCTGAAAGAGATGGAGACACAAAAAAACCTTCAAAAAATCAGTGAATCCAGTAGCTGTGTTTTGAAAAGATCAATAAAATTTATAGATCTATAAAGAAAAAAAGAGAGAAGAATCAAACAGATGCAATAAAAAATGATAAAGAGGATATCACCACCAATCCCACAGAAATAAAAACTACCATCAGAGAACACTATAAACACTTCTATGCAAATAAACTAGAAATCTAGAAGAAATGGATAAATTCCTGGACATATACACCCTCCCAAGACTAAACCAGGAAGAAGTTGAATCTCTGAGTAGACCAATAACACGTTCTGAAATTGAGGCAATAATAGCCTACCAACCAAAAAAAGTCCAGGACCAGATGGATGCACAGCTGAAATCTACCAGAGATACAAAGAGGAGATGGTACCATTCCTTCTGAAACTATTCCAATCAATAGAAAAAGAGGGAAGCCTCCCTAACTCATTTTATGAGGCCAGTATCATCCTGATACCAAAGCTTGGCAGAGACACACACACACAAAAAGAGAATTTTAAAACAATAACCCTGATAAACATTGATGCAAAAATACTCAATAAAACACTGGCAAACCAAATCCGGCAGCACATCAAAAAGCTTATCCACCACAATCAAGCTGGCTTCATCCGTGGGATGCAAGGCTGGTTCAACATATGCAAATCAATAAACGTAATCCATCACATAAACACATAAACCACATGATTATCGACAAAAATGACAAAAACCACATGATTATCTCAATAGATGCAGCAAAGGCCTTCAAAAAAATTCAACACTGCTTCATGCTAAAAAAACTCTCAGTAAACTAGGTATTGATTGAATGTTTCTCAAAATAATAAGAGCCATTTATGACAAACCCACAGCCAATATCATACTGAATGGGCAAAAACTGGAAGCATTCCCTTTGAAAACTGGCACAAGACAGGGATGCCCTCTCTCACCACTCCTATTCAACATAATGTTGAACGTTCTGGCCAGGTCAATCAGGAAAGAGAAAGAAATAAAGTGTATTCAATTAAGAAAAGAGGAAGTCAAATTGTCCCTGTTCACAGATGACACGATTGTATATTTAGAAAACCCCATCGTCCCAGCCCAAAATCTCCTTAAGCTGATAAGCAACTTCAGCAAAGTCTCAGGATACAAAATCAATGTGCAAAATCACAAGCATTCCTATACACCAATAACGAACAAACAGGAACCCAAATCATCAGTAAACTCCCATTCACAATTGCTACAAATAGAATAAAATACCCAGGAATACAACTGCCAAGGAATGTGAAGGACCTCTTCAAGGATAACTACAAACCACTGCTCAACAAAACAAAAGAGGACACAAACAAATGGAAGAACATTCCATGCTCATGGATAGGAAGAATCAATATTGTGAAAATGGCCATACTGCTCAAGGTAATTTATAGATTCAATGCCATCCCAATCAAGCTACCATTGACTTTCTTCAGAGAATTGAAAAAAACTACTTTAAAGTTCATATGGAACCAAAAAAAGAGCCCATATTGCCAAGACAATCCTAACTATTGGGGTCCGTGCCGGGGGTGGTGGAGAATGAACAGACACAAAAGACAAAGACAAACAGAGAACATGGCGGCCGCACTCAGAGCCTCTACCTCACTTTATTTATATTCCATAAACCTCACGTCAGCAGAAAGAACACAATGCAAAACAAACTTTCTTTACCCAGATGTAAACTTTTACTCAGTTCCTTGTCTTTATGCTCTTATCTGCCCGCCTTCTTGGCGCCTACGGGAGTTCATTAAAAGTTCTATTGGAGAGACTGTCCTTGAGCCCTATCTATTCTTAGCATACTGTTTTCAAAGGCCCCTGCATTTCCCCCTTTTTGCTTTGCCTCAATCCTAAAAAGGTAGCCCATATTTGTTTCTGTGTTTTTTTTTTTTTTTTGGAGGTGACAGAGGGAGCATCGAATCACCAAGAGAGGTAGACCCAATCCGAGTGTCCAAAGCAATATACTTTCAGAGATTGTAGAAATCCATGTTTTAACTCATTTTATGAGGCCAGTATCATCCTGATACTGGGTTCCATGGGTTAAAGGCAGCAAGGCGTTGACCCAGCTCCTGTAGGGTTGTGGTTCCGGACAACACATGTAATTGTTGTTGAAATGCTTCGGAAATGTTCTGAGTGAGCTCTTGGATGTCTAAACTAATATTTTTATGGCCTATTAATAATTTTCGGATTTTCGTCCAATTCTGAGAGATATTAAAAGGCACAGGCGTTATACAAAATTGAGTGGAGTTCCAATCACATTGTAATGTTATCCGAGTACTGAGGACAGTGAGCTGATCTCCAAGCCATGTCAATGCTTGCTCCATGTTGTCTAATCTTTCAGCAAGTTGAGAATCAATGTTTCGTTGTTGAAGCCATAACCCGTGAGATTGTTCGTGCCATTGCTGCACAAATTCAGCATTTTGTATGTTTTGATGAAGAGCGAGCCCTGCTACGGCCGCAGTGGAGGCGATGGCGACAAGGCTCATCACCGAGGCAATTATAAGTCCAAGGGCACGGCGGGCTCGCCGGAGAGAAGTCCAAATATAAGTCTCAAGAGGTGATGCCCCCCACGGTCGCATAAGGTTAACAGGTAGCCAAATTTCTTTACGAGCCCTGAGGATATAAATATCTCTAGTAAAGTTGTGTCACCAGGAATGATTGAGGCAAGACAAAAATGTACACGTATCTGTATAATTAACAATCTCCATATTATTATCTCATGTCAAATTCTCCGCTAATAATAGGTAGGGCTTATGGACACAAGCAATAATATTTCAGGAGGTATTCCAATATAACTGAATATGAAAGGAGTTATTTGGGTTAGAAAGATTAAGGGACATATTCCCCACAAAAGTGCTAATGGCATCGCCTGCAGCTAACAACTTCCAAAGATGACTCTGTACTTGTAAAGAGTGTCTAAGATGAGGCATAGGTGGCGACAGGCCTCCTTCACGCCATACCAAGGTTTCATTACCATCAGCGGCAATACTTTTATTTACCTGGTGCCATTTCAAAGGTATGTGACTAAATTTTGTTTGAAAATCACCGTGCACACTCCAATCAGTTATTTGCATCCCATTGTATTCTAATAAAATCTGGGGTTTAGTTTCCCGACATTGTTGCCACTCCAGCACCTCAATATTAGGGGAAAAACCTCTGGGTTAGGACAAAAAGGTAAAGAACTAGGAATAGTCTCATTACTATATACAGTATGATTATACTGAAAGCTTCTAGTTACAATAATAACAGTATTAGCAGCCACATGACTATGATTATAGCGAACAGCCCAGGCTTCATGCGATTTTCAGAGACAATGAGGACTATTTTCCATGCATATTGGAAGTCCTTCCACTCCAAATTGGTATGTGTTGTTTATGATTCCCGTTTCCCATTCAGTGTTGTCCTTGTCTATATAGGGGGACGGCATCCAAGTAGTGTCATTGGTGAAAACCTTAATTTCCGCCTCTCCCCAGGCGACTCCCTGATACAAGGGTGGAAAGGGAATATAAGTCCAATATTCATACAAAGCCTCACTAAGGGAAATAAGTCCCCCGCCGAGGCACATCCAACAAAGGAAGAAATGCATGCTGAATCCAGTTTTCTTTTCAACAGGGTTTCAATCGTCTTGTAGGAAACCACTCAGGCCCGCTCCCTGTAAGGACAAGAGCATAGCCCCATCCCTGTTTTAGAACTTGCCCTTGAACATACTTACCTTCTTCATTAGGATACCAAACCCTTAAATTGTCAGCGGGGACTATCACCGAGGGAGGTGAGGAAAGATGGGTTACGGCAGCGGAGTTTTGCAATTGTCTCCATTGATTCAAAAAATTTAAGGTAAAAAGAACCTTCAGAATCTGGTTTCTGGGGGACTCATTTCCCCCTTTTTGTTTTTTGCAGTTGAGTTTTTAAGTTTAAATTTGCGCGCAATGATGGCTTGACCTTGACTGTTGCCCGGGATACCGGTGATATGTTGAATATTGTATTGCTGTAAGAAAACTTGCAATTTATGAGAGACATAGGCAGGGGCATTATCAGTTTTAAGTATAAGAGGAATGCCCATGATGGCGAAACAAGCTAAGAGATGTGTAATAACAGAATCAGCTTTCTCAGATGGCAACGGAGTGGCCCATTGAAAATGAGAAAAGGTATTAATGGTATGATGAACATACTTTAATTGTCTAAAAGAAGGGACATGTGTGACATCCATTTGCCAAATCTGATTAATTTGAGTATCTCGTGGATTAACCCCAGAATGGAAGGATGGAATGCTCAAAGGAGCACAGGAAGGACAAGCTCGAATAAGAGAACGAGCTTGTTTACGAGTTAAATGAAACCGTCATTGAAGGCCAGAACTATTAGTGTGATGTAGAGCATGTTCTTGTTCTGCAGCCTGCAGGTGGCCAATTAAAAGCGAATCAATTTGAGTATTACCATGAACTAATGGTCTAGGAAGTTGAGAATGAGAATGAAGATGAGTGATGAATAAAGGAGCTCGACGTTGGCTCAAAGTAGAGGATAACAAAGAAAAGAGTTTTTGAAGAGAAGAAGTAGCACAAAGAGGTAAAGTGGCCTGAGAAATATAAGAAATAACATAAACGGCGTGTTGAGAATCACTAACAATATTACAACTAGTAGTAGGGAAATCAAGTAAGACCATGAGAATAGCAAACAATTCTCCCTGTTGCACTAAGGGATAAGGATAAACTGTAACTCGAGATTGATGAACACTCCAATATCCAGCCTTACCATTGCTATTAGCATCAGTAAAAAAGTAGGACCTTGAACAGGATATACAGAAATTGGTGAGAAAGGCAACACAGAATGTTGCCTAAAAAATGAAAAGATCAGAGACTTAGGATATTGGGTAGAAAATTGTCCAACAAAGGAAGCGCAAGCAACTTGCCAAGAATCAGAAGTTGCAAGAAGATAAGTGATCTGACTATGAGTGAATTGAGAAATAATTAAGGAAGGATCTCCTCCCCAAAGTTGTCGACAACGATGTCGTCCGTTGATGATCAGTTCAGCTAAACGGTCGATATAAGTAGTCAAGCGTTTAGATGTTTTATTGGACAAAAAGATCCATTCTAGCGGCCGATTGGTTTGATGAATCATTCCTGTAGGAGAATGTAAAGTATGAAATAAACAAAGGGAAAGGGGAACGTCGGGAAGGATAGAATGTAAATGGGCCTTTTGAAGTTGCTCTTCTACAAGCTGGAGTTCCTGTAAAGCCAAAGGAGTTAAATGACGTGAGCTGTCCAAGTGACTGTCTCCTTCTAGAATAGAAAAAAGATGCTGTAACTGATATGTTGGTATTCCTAAAACAGGACACATCCAATTAATGTCTCCTAAAAGCTTTTGAAAATCATTTAATGTTTTTAAATGATCACGTCGAATTTGAACTTTTGGGGGTCGAATATTTCATGCTTTCAAGGTATAACCTAAATATTGAATAGGAAAATCTACTTGAATTTTTTCTGGGGCAACATTAAGTGAGTAGAAAGAAAGCTGAGTTTGTAATGATGCAAAAGCATCTTGCTGCTTTTCTCTGGTGGGTGCAGCAAGAAGAATGTCACCTATATAATGATATAAAAGAACAGAAGGATGACGCTTTCGAACAGGATCCAAGGCCCGATGGACAAATTTTTGACACAAGGTAGGGCTGTTTAACATACCTTGAGGTAAAACTTTCCATTGGTATTGAGAAAGTGGCTGAGAATTATTAAAAACAGGGACAGAGAAGGCAAAACGCTCACAATCCTTTTGATCTAAAGGAATAGAAAAAAAAACAATCCTTTAAATCAATAACCACGAGCCCCCAATCTTGAGGAATTATAGAAGGATTAGGAAGGCCAGGTTGTAAGGATCCCATGGGTTGAATACATGCATTAATAGCACGAAGATCTGTTAATAATCTCCATTTACCGTTCTTTTTCTTTATCACAAAAACAGGGGAGTTCCATGGAGAAGTACTAGGCTCTAGATGACCTAAGGATAATTGTTCCTGAACTAAGTTTTCCAAGGCCTCAAGCTTCTCACGTGTTAAAGGCCACTGTTCAACCCATACAGGAATATTAGTTTTCCACTTTAAGGGAAGGGCTTGAGGCTGCTGAGCGGTGGCTACATGTTTAAAGACTTTTTAAGGGGATTGTAGCCCATGTGGAACATCATATTCTTGGCAGAATTAGAAACATGAGGAATAGAAACAAAAGCTCCAAATTGTTGCAATAAATCTCGCCCCCATAAATTTAGGGCAATAGGAACAATATAAAATTGAACTTGGGCCATTTGGCCATCCGGCCCTCGACAACTCAAGGATTGAGAACTTTGATACACCTCTGAGGCGGCATTGTAAAGGCCATTGGTCGGAGGCAATAATGGAAACGTTAGCTCCTGTATCAACCAAGCCCTGAAAAATTTGTCCTCTACTTCGAGAGGAAACAAGGGTTTTTGTTGGGTTACTAAAGTTTCCCCAAAAATATGTTTACCCGTGCTTCCAAAACCTCCAGTTCTTTCTTGCCTCCGTGAAGGAAACTGAAAATAGGGTAGTAAAAGGAGTTGTGCAATCCGTTGCCCCTCTTTAAGGGATATGGGTTTATGAGCCTGTGCCATAATTTGAATTTCCCCTTTATAATCAGAATCTATAACACCCAAATGAATTTGTAAACCCTTTAGAATACTACTACTATGTCTTATAAGCAATCCAACAGTATGTGGAGGTAATGGCCCAAAAACACCTGTAGGCAATTTAACAACTCCCATTTCTGGGGTGAGTTCGACGGTCTGCAAAATTGACACATCAGCAGCGGTGCTACCAGAAGTAGCAGAGAAAAGTTGAGTTAGTGAAAATTGGGGGTTAACATTGACTGATTGGCCTGCTGATGCTGGACCCCCGAGCTGATTGGAAATTGCAAATGAAGAGGGCTTGTATTGTTGCTGGGGCCCCAAGCTGAAGGGCCCCTCTGCAAGGTTCCCGATCCGGAGGTTAGAGGGTTACCATATTTGTCCACTTTAGAGTGACATTGATTAGTCCAGTGTCGCCCTTTGCCGCAACAACGACAGGGCTCAGTGGGAAGCCTTTTAGATCCTATTTTGGGGGAGTCATTCTTACTAGATAACTTACGACAATCCTTTTTAAAATGACCAGTCTTTCCACATTGAAAGCAAACCCCCTTTTTTCCCATGAGTGCCTTAGATAGAGCTCCAGCAAACAATTGTGTGTTATAGGCAGCCCCTCCCACTCCGGCACAGACTCTAATAAAATCTTCTATTTGTAAGTTTCCAGCAGCCTTTAGAGGGCGCAACAACCTTTGACATTCTTGATTAGCATTCTCGAAAGCTAATGTGGTTATCAGGATTTTGCCTGCTGCCCCATTACCCACAGTCTTCATTACAGCATCTCGGAGCCGAGCAACAAAATCAGGATAAGGTTCATTAGCACCCTGCAAAATCTTAACGAAAGACAAAGCAGTTTTTCCCAATGGTTCTACTTTACACCAAGCTTTTAAAAAAATGTCCTTTAACTTGTGATAATGCTATGTCATCGAGCCCAGATTGAGCCGCTACGGTAGCAAACTGACCAGTACCTGTTCATTGCTCCTCTGTTGGTCCTGGAGGATTTTTAGTGGCATTGCGGCGGGCCTGTTCTTTGGCATCTTCCAGCCACCAACTGCGTAACTGGAGCCACTGAGAGCGGTCCAAAACAGCCTTCCCCAAAGTCTCCCAATCAAGAGGCAAAAACAAATTCTCAGAGGAGAAAGAATCTAAAAGCCCCATGACAAAAGGAGATTGAGGGCCATAATTAGCAACAGCTGCCTCCATTTCTTTAAGGAACTTAAATTGAAGGACATTATACTGCACATTCACACCTCCTTGAGGAAATTGATCATTAAGGCCAAAAGGTTGCCTAGTAATGGGAAACAATTGTAGAGGATCCTCATCCTCTTGAGAATCCAATACCTCAATTACAGCTTTAGCAGTAGAAGCAGGGACAGTAAAAACCGTGCCTGAACGAGGCAGCATTTCCACCGGCGGTGGTGGTGGTGGAAAACTATCCTCCTCCTCCGCCTTGGGTGCTGATGGGGGTGGATGAGCCATGGGAAAAGTAAAAACAGGAGTGGGTGGAGGAGAAGGGTGAGGGGGAGATAACTGCAATTTTAAAATTTGTTGTAACAATTGAACAACGGGCTGAAGCTCCTTTTGAATTCCTGATTCCCTTTCCTGAGACACATCATTATACAAAGAACCTTCCCCATCAGTTACAGGATTATCTAAAGGAGAGGAAATGGCTATTGGAGACTTCAAAGATTCCTCATCTCCACCTTCCCCTTTTTCAGAGTCTGTCTCTAAGAGCTCCAAAGCCTGAGTAATAGAGGCACAGAGGGCCCACAAAGGTGCCGACATTACATCGCCACGCTGATGCGCTTGACGAAGGGTCTTAACAACCTGTTGCCAATCTCGTTTATTTAATTGCACTTTAGTTTGATATTGAAACCAATAGCAATGTTGTTCCACATGAGCAAACAATTTGCGTAAAGTTCTCTCTTTGGTATCAACTCCAATTGAAAGTAAAAGCCCTTGTAATAATCTTAAATATTCTGAGGCCAAGGAACTGGAATTCCCCATAATGAAAGCTTAAGAAGGTTCCCCTTAACAATATCCGGGCTTTACCCGGTCCTAGGGGGTTCCCCTTCTTGTTCTCCCCTACTCACCCGTGCGAACCCTGCTCGCTGCGCCACTTATTGGGGTCCGTGCCGGGGGTGGTGGAGAATACAGACACAAAAGACAAAGACAAACAGAGAACATGGCGGCTGCACTCAGAGCCTCTGCCTCACTTTATTTATATTCCATAAACCTCACGTCAGCAGAAAGAACACAATGCAAAACAAACTTTCTTTACCCAGATGTAACCTTTTACTCAGTTCCTTGTCTTTATGCTCTTATCTGCCCGCCTTCTTGGCGCCTACGGGAGTTCATTAAAAGTTCAATTGGAGAGACTGTCCTTGAGCCCTATCTATTCTTAGCATACTGTTTTCAAAGGCCCCTGCACCTAACCAAAAAGAAGAAAGCTGGAGGTATCACACTACCTGACTTCAAACTATACTACAAGGCTACAATAACCGAAACAGCATGGCACTGGTACCAAACAGATATATAGACCAATGGAGCAGAACAGAGGCCTCAGAAATAACACCACACATCTACAATCATCTGATCTTTGACAAACCTGACAAAAACAAGAAATGGGGAAAGGATTCCTTCTTTAATAAATTGTGTTGGGAAAACTGGCTAGCCACATGTAGAAAGCTGAAAGCAGATCCCTTCCTTACACCTTACATAAAAATTAACTCAAGGTGAATTAAGGACTTAAATGTTAGACCTAAAACCATAAAAACCCTAGAAGAAAACCTTGGCAATACCATTCAGGACATAGGCATGGTCAAGGACTTCATGACTAAAACACCAAAAGCAATGGCAGCAAAAGCCAAAATGGAAAAATGGGATCTAATAAACTAAAGAGCTTCTGCATGGCAAAAGAAACTGTCATCAGAGTGAAAAGGCAACCTACAGAATGGGAGAAAATGTTGGCAATCTACCCATCTGACAAAGGGCTAATATCCAGAATCTTCAAAGAACTCTAACAAATTTACAAGAAAAAAAACAACCCCATCAAAAAGTGAGCAGAGGATATGAACAGACATTTCTCAAAAGAAGATATTTATGCAGCCAACAGACACATGAAAAAATGCTCATCATCACTTGTCATCAAAGAAATGCAAATCAAAACCACAATGAGATACCATCTCATGCCAACTAGAATGGTGATCATTAAAAAGTCAGGAAACAACAAATGCTGCAGAGGATGTGGAGAAATAGAAATACTTTTACACTGTTGGTGGGAGTGTAAATTAGTTCAACCATTGTGGAAGACATTGTGGTGATTCCCCAAGGATCTAGAACTAGAAATACCATTTGACCCAGCAATCCCATTACTGGGTGTGTACCCAAAGGATTATAAATCATGCTAATATAAAGACACACGCACACACATGTTTATTGTGGCATTATTCACAATAACAAAGACTGGGAACCAACCTAAATGTCCATCAATGATAGACTGGATTAATAAAATATGGCACATATATACCATGGAATACTATCCAGCCATAAAAAAGGATGAGTTCGTGTTCTTTGCAGGGACATGGATGAAGCTGGAAACTATCATTCTCAGCAAACTAGCACAAACACAGAAAACCAAACTCCACATGTTCTCACTCATAGGTGGGACCTGAACAATGAGAACACTTGGACACAGGGTGGGGAACATCACACACTGAGGCCTGTTGGGGGGTGGGGCCCTGGGGAAGAGAGAGCATTAGGAGAAATACCTAATGTAAATGACCAGTTGGTAGGTGCAGCAAACCAACATGTCACATGTACACCTATGTATCAAACCTGCATGTTGTGCACATGTACCCTAAAGTATAATAATAATAATAATAATAATAATAATAATAAAGATGTGTAAAAATCTCACTTCGTGGTCAAACTGGTTAAGATTAAATATAATTGTCTATAATTTCATTAAAATTGGGGTTAACATTAATAGTAAACTAATACAAGGGTAAAATTTGGCTTTCTCTTTTTAACAGGATTTTTATGTAATAGTAAGGGCTAATAAAAGGTTTTTGCTTTTTCAAATTTTTAATTCTTCATGTTGGCAAAACAAATAACTTGTGGTAATCTGAAATTCTATTCCATAAGATTAACTGTTTTAGACCTCTAACATCTTTAACAAGCTCCCCAAAGTCAAACTTCAGTCTCAAGGTTGTCTTTTCTGATTACTGACTTTTTGCTGCTACAAAGAGTCCCTAAAGCATTAAAAAGAAAGGCAAACAGAATTACTTAATATGTTTAGGAACATGGGATTGTCAAAATGATGTCTTTTTTTTTCAGTTTATATTTGAGTGTATAATATTAACATTTGTTCCAAAACCATACGGGGTGTCCAAGGTTCTAATGTCTAAATATGTGCTTCAATCAAAATTAACGTTGTTATGTTGGGTCATTGTAAACTGCAGATAACCAAATTTTTTTGTCAATCATGTTTCTCACTGTAACCCTGGACATTTTGTCATTGACAGACAATTTTCTTGTTTTAATCCTCTTAAAAAATGGCTTCTAATTAGCTGTGGAACTTTAACAGGTGCTCTCAAATGTGGGCTTCTGATAAGAGATAAAAGTACAGAACTCATAAAAAGCGCAAATGTTTATGGATATCAAGCAGAACAAAGTTAATAGAATAGATTTAGTTAATAGAAAACTAAAGCAATGTTTTTAACTGTCGCTTAAAACATTGCTAATTCTTATTTTGTTTTTCAGAGTCAGAACTCTCTCAAAAGTTTTAAACAATTGAGCAAGGTGTACTGCTGTAAACATAATTTGGACCCTGTCTGTTTCTCTTTGCCTGGTTCTGCTAAAAATCAAAAACTAGTTCTAAGTATTCTTAACTTACAATATAGTTATTTGCAGCAGTGAAACAAAAATCAATTTTCTTTTCTTTCTTTTTTTTTTTTTTTTTTTTTTTTTTTTTTTTTTTTTTTTTTTTGAGACATAGTCTTGCTCTGTCTGTGGCTGGCATGCAGTGGCAAAATCTCAGCTCACTGCAACCTTGTCTCCCGGGTTCAAGTGAGTCTCCTGCTTCAGTCTTCTGAGTAGCTGGGACTACAGGCGTGCAACACCACGGCCAGCTAATTGTTATATTTTTAGTATAGATGGTGTTTCACCATGTTGGCCAGGATGGTCTGAATCTCTTGACTTCCTGATCTTCCCACCTCAGTCTCCGAGAGTCCTGGGATGACAGGCATGAGCCACCACGCCCAGCTAAAAAATCCATTTTCTTACGCAATGAAACACAATAGAAAAATGCTAGCTGTTTTACCAAGGCTTTAACTGGAAGGGTGTGTTTTCCTTTAAGAAATCAAGTTTAAGTTGCAAAGCCAGTAACAGTCTCTTGGGAAAGCTGGTCTCATACCTTGTCTACACAGTCCTCATACAGAGTTCCTGGCCTGTGGTGAGTAAAACATGTCACTTTCTAACAGACTCAGAAACACTATGCTCTTGGAACCTCAAAAAATACAGAAGTTTACCCAACTCAGGTATTTATCCATGGCTTGGCCCAGGTTTAAAAAGTCCTGTCTAAGATTTCTTTTGGAACAGAGTTTCACCAAAGCCTATCAAAAAGGCCTATGTAGAGGTAGTTATTCTTGCTGTACTATGATCAAATAGTCAGGCCAAGTATAATGCTAAAGTCTATTTTGCAAACAATTCAGTCTATTCTGAGTTGTTTTTAACAAAACAAAATCTTAAAAAAAAAAAATTATCTTTCAAAACTTACCATACATTTCTTATGAACTTCTAGTCTCATTCATTGTTTTAAAGTTTTTGATGATATTTTAAACTAACCCTGCTTATTCCTATAAGCCAACCAGTGATCTCTGCCTGCAACTCAGAAAAAATAGAAAGGGATGGGTAATGTGAAAATCTAAATCAATATTCTAGTTCTAATCAATTATTCTGCAAATCCTGCTGGGTGATGAAAATAAATAAGGTGCCAATAACCCAGAGGCTTCTTTTATCAGAAAGTAAGATAAAAGGAGCTAACCAAAGCCAAGCCTTATGCACCCAAATCTTAGCAAACATAAGTATAGCTACCAGTTATCGGGGTGTGTCAGCAGTCTCAACATTTTTAGGCTTTTCCTACCCTCCTTGTTTCATTTCAATGTATGTCTTCTGGTAAATCAGATTGTTTCTTTTTCCCTAAAAACTACCAAGCTCCAAGTGGTAATGCAAATGGAATGACGCATAAACACATGTTTCTTCTGAGACACTTAAACCAGCCCTAGAAGAAATTCTAACTGTTGTTTTCTACACAGCACCACTCTCCACTGAGGCATAGCCAAAGATATCAATGCCTATTCTCCCTAACAGCAGTTAGGGTCTCCACTCCTGAGAGGGGACTGAGAGGGATTAGCTAGCTAGCCTAAGGCAGACAGCAAGGGAAGGGTCCCTGGAGAACCCCTAACCCATGAGTCAGTGCCTCATAATCACATACCCACCAAGTCAGGCATAATGGCACACACCTGCAATCCCAGTGACTCAGGAAGCATGAGAATTGCTTGATCCTCGGAGGTGGAGGTTGCAGTGAACTGGGATCACACCATTGCACTCCACCCTGGGTAACAGAGTGAAAGTCAGTCTCAAGAAAAAAAAATCACCTTTTATCAATATTTTAATTGTTTTATGTCTGAATACTTAAGCATCAAGGACAGGACATTGAATGATGATAAGGGATATTTAAATTTATAAAGTAAAAAATGATCATCAGAGTCTAATAATTGATAAATACAACAAATAATTCTTCATAGAATTATTCTGAGTATGTTTGACAAACAAGAAGGTGTCATAGGACCTTCTTGTCCTACTCATGTGAAGAGTTCTTCTCTCTCACTTTAGTCTCAATTCCCTACCTTAGAGCTAGCACATACTCACAAACAAAGAATAAGAAAAGTTAACTTATTTTCTTAGAAGGTTGTGATTCACATTTTATTCTATTACATCTTTTCTGCATTGCTGTTATAATACTGTTGAAATGCACTCTCTTTCACCAGAATACTTTTCTGAATCTGAATAGACTGACACTGGAGAAGATTAGCTCAACACACTCACTTGAACGATCCCTTTGCTTTTCAGGCAGTAAAAATACCTTTGAGGAGTGAAAATAAAGTGACTGCGGATTAAGCAGAGAGTCATAAACGGAAAAACATTTGTCAATTGTTTGAAGATTACATTGCATGGTCTACAACTTAAAATATAAAATGCGGTTCCAAGATGGCCGAATAGGAACAGCTCCTGCCTCCAGCTCCTAGCGTGAGTGACACAGAAGACAGGTGATTTCTGCATTTCCAACTGAGGTACTGGGTTCATCTCACTGAGGCGTGTGGGACAGTGGGTGCAGGACAGTGGGTGCAGCCCACCAAGCGAGAGCCAAAGCAGGGTGAGGCATCGTCTCACCCAGGAAGTGCAAGGGGGAAGGGAATTTCCTTCCTGGCCAAAGGAAACTGTGACACACAACACCTGGAAAATCAGGTCACTCCCACCCTAATACTACACTTTATCAAGAGTCTTAGCAAATGGCACACCAGGAGATTATATCCTGTGCTTGGTTCAGAGGGTCCCACGCCCACAGAACCTCCCTCATTGCTAGCACAGCAGTCTGAGATCTAACTGCAAAGTGGCAGCGAGGCTGGGGGAGGGGTACCTGCCATTGCTGAGGCTTGCGTAGGTAAACAAAGCAGCCTGGGAGCTGGAACTGGGTGGAGCCCACTGCATCTCAAGGAGGCCTGCCTGCCTCTGTAGACTCTACCTCTGGGGACAGGTCATAGCCAAACAAAAGGCAGCAGAAACATCTGAAGATTTAAATGTCCCTGTCTGACAGCTTTGAAGAGAGTAGTGGTTCTCCCAGCATGGAGTATGAGATCTGAGAACAGACAGACTGCCTCCTCAAGTGGGTCCCTGACCCCCAAGTAGCCTAACTGGGAGACAACCCCCACCACAGGCAGACAGACACCTGACGCCTCACATGGCCAGGTACCCCTCTAAGATGAAGCTTCCAGAGGAACAATCAGGCAGCAACATTTGCTGCTCAGCAATATTCACTCTTCTGCAGTCTCCGCTGCTGATACCCAGGCAAACAGGGTCTGGAGTGGAGCTCCAGCAAACTCCAAGAGACCTGCAGCTAAGGGTCCTGAATGTTAGAAGGAAAACTAAAAACAGAAAGGACATCCACACCAAAACCCCATCTGCACATCACCATCATCAAAGACCAAAGGTAGATAAAACCACAAAGATGGGGAAAAAACAGAGCAGAAAAGCTGGAAATTCTGAAAATCATGAGTGCCTCTCCCCCTCCAAAGGAATGCAGCTCCTCGCCAGCAACAGAACAAAGCTGGATGGAGAATGACTTTGACGAGTTGAGAGAAGAAGGCTTCAGACAATCAAACTTCTCCGAGCTACAGGACGAAGTTTCAACCCATCTCAAAGAAGCTAAAAAGCTGGAAAAAAGATTTGATGAATGGCTAACTAGAATAACCAATGTAGAGAACTCCTTAAATGATCAGATAGAGCTGAAAGCCATGTCACAAATGCACAAGCTTCAGTATGTGACATATGCACAAGCTTCAGTAACCGATTCTATTGACTGGAAGAAATGGTATCAGTGATTGAGGATCAAATGAATGAAATGAAACGAGAAGTGTAGAGAAAAAAGAGTAAAAGGAAATGAGCAAAGCCTCCAAGAAATATGAGACTATGTGAAAAGACCAAATCTACGTCAGATTGGTGTACTTGAAAGTGATGGGGAGAATGGAACCAAGTTGGAAAACACTGCAGGATATTATCCACGAGAACTTCCCCAACCTAGTAAAGCAGGCCAACATTCAAATTCAGGAAATACAGAGAACACCACAAAGATACTCCTCGAGAAGAGCAACTCCAGACACATAATTGTCAGATTCACCAAAGTCTAAATGAAGGAAAAAATGTTAAGAGCAGCCAGAGAGAAAGGTCGGGTTAGCCACAAAGGGAAGCCCATCAGACTAACAGCAGATCTCTCAGCAGAAACTCTCCAAGCCAGAAGAGAGTGGGGGCCAATATTCAACATTCTTAAACAAAAGAATTTTCAACCCAGAATTTCATAACCAGCCAAACTAAGTTTCACAAGTGAAGGAGAAATAAAATCCTTTACAGACAAGCTACTGCTGAGAGATTTTGTCACCACCAGGCCTGCCCTACAAGAGATCCTGAAGGAAGCACTAAACATGGAAAAGAACAACAGGTACCAACCACTGCAAAAACATGCCAAAATGTAAAGACCATTGATGCTAGGAAGAAACTGCATCACCTAATGAGCAAAATAACCAGCTAATATCATAATGACAGGATCAAGTTAACACATAAAAATATTAACATTAAATGTAAATGGGCTAAATGCTTCAATTAAAATACACAGACTGGCAAATTAGATAAAGAGTCAAGACCCTCAGTTTGCTGTACTCAAGAGACCCATGTCACCTGCAGAGACACACATAGGTTCAAAACAAAGGGATGGAAGAAGATCTACCAAGCAAATGGAAAACAAAAAAAAGGCAGGGGTTGCAATCCTAGTCTCTGATAAAACAGACTTTAAACCAACAAAGATCAAAAGAGACAAAGAAGGCCATTACATAATGGTAAAGGGATCAATTCAACAAGAAGAGCGAATTATCCTAAATATATATGCACCCAATACAGGAGCACCCAGATTCATAAAGCAAGTCCTTAGAGACTTACAAAGAGACTTAGACTCCCACACAATAATAATGGGAGAATTTAACATCCCACTGTCAACATTAGACAGATCAATGAAACAGAAAGTTAACAAGGATATCCAAGAATTGAACTCAGCTCTGCACCAAGTGGACCTAATAGACATCTACAGAACTCTCCACCCCAAATCAACAGAATATACATTCTTCTCAGCACCATATCACATTTATTCCAAAATTGACCACATAGTTGGAAGTAAAGCACTCCTCAGCAAATGGAAAAGAACAGAAAGTATAACAAACTGTCTCTCAGACCACAGTGCAATCAGACTAGAACTCAGGATTAAGAAATTCAATAAAAACCACTCAACTACATGGAAACTGAACAACCTGCTCCTGAATGACTACTGGGTACATAACGAAATGAAGACAGAAATAAAGATGTTCTTTGAAACCAATGAGAACAAAGATACAACATACCAGAATCTCTGGGACACATTTAAAGCAGTGTGTAGAGGGAAATTTATAGCACAAATTCCCATAAGAGAAAGCTGGAAAGATCTAAAATTGACACACTAACATCACAATTAAAAGAACTAGAGAAGCAAGAGCAAACACATTCCAAAGCTAGCAGAAAGCAAGAAATAACTAAGATCAGAGCAGAACTGAAGGAGATAGAGACATAAAAATCCTTCAAAAAAAATCAATGAATCCAGGAGCTGGTTTTTTGAAAAGATCAACAAAATTGATAGACCACTAGCAAGACTAATAAGAAAGAAAAGAGAGAAGAATCAAATAGATGCAATAAAAAATGATAAAGGGGATATCACCACCAATCCCATGGAAATACAAACTACCATCAGACAATACTATAAACACGCCTAAGCAAACAAACTAGAAAACCTTGAAGAAATAGATAAATTCCTGGACACATACACTCTCCCAAGACTAAACCAGGAAGAAGTTGAATCCCTGAAAAGACCAGTAACAGACTCTGAAATTGAGGCAGTAATTAATAGCCTACCAATCAAAAAAAGTCCAGGACCAGACGGATTCACAGCCAAATTCTTCCAGAGGCATAAAATGGTACCATTCCTTCTGAAACTATTCCAATCAATAGAAAAAGAGGGAATCCTCCCTAACTCATTTTATGAGGCCAACATCATCCTGATACCAAAGCCTGGCAGAGGCACAACAAAAAAAGAGAATTTTAGACCAATATCCCTGATGAACATCGATACAAAAATCCTCAATAAAATACTGGCAAACCGAACCCAGCAGCACATCAAAAGTCTTATCCACCATGATCAAGTGGGCTTCATCCATCCCTGAAATGTAAGGCTGGTTCAATATATGCAAATCAGTAAACGTAATCCAGCATATAAACAGAACCAAAGACAAAAACCACATGATTATCTCAATAGATGCAGAAAAGGCCTTTGACAAAATTCAACAGCCCATCATGCTAAAAACTCTCAATAAATTTGACATTGATGTAACGTATTTCAAAATAATAAGAGCTATTTATGACAAACCTACAGCCAATATCATACTCAAAGGGCAAAAACTGGAAGCATTCCCTTTGAAAACTGGCACAAGACAGGGATGCCTTCTCAGCACTCCTAACATACTGTTGGAAGTTCTGGCCAGGGCAATCAGCCAGGAGAAAAAAAAAAGGAGTATTCAATTAGGAAAAGAGGAAGTCAAATTGTCCCTGTTTGCAGATGACATGATTGTATATTTAGAAAACCCCATCGTCTCAGCCCAAAATCTCCTTAAGCTGATAAGCAACTTCAGCAGAGTATCAGGATACAAAATCAATGTGCAAAAATTGCAAGCTTTCTTACAGACTAGTATCAGAGAAACAGAGCCAAGTCATGAGTGAACTCCCATTCGCAATTGCTTCAAATAGAATAAAATACCTAGGAATCCAATTTACAAGGGATGTGAAGGACCTCTTCAAGGAGAACTACAAACCACTGCTCAATGAAATAAAAGAAGACACGAACAAATGGAAGAATATTCCATTCTCATGTATCAATATCATGAAAATGGCCATACTGCCCAAGGTAATTTATAGATTCAATGCCATCCCCATTAAGCTACAAATGATTTTCTTCACAGAATTGGAAAAAACTACTTTAAAGTTCATATGGAACCAAAAAAGAGCCCGTATTGCCAAGACAATATTAAGCCAAAAGAACAAAGCTGGAAGCATCACAATACCTGACTTCAAACTATACTACAAGGCTACAGTAACCAAAACAGCATGGTGCTGGTACCAAAACAGAGACATAGAACAGTGGAACAGAACAGAACCCTCAGAAATAATACCACACATCTACAACCATGTGATCTTTGACAAACCTGACAAAAACAAGAAATGGGGAAAGGATTCCCTATTTAATAAATGGTGCTGGGAAAACTGGCTAGCCATAAGTAGAAAGCTGATAATGGATCCCTTCCTTATGCCTTATACAAAAATTAATTCAAGATGGACTGGAGACTTCAATGTTAGACCTAAAACCATAAAAAGCCTAGAAGAAAACCTAGGTAATACCATTCAGGACATAGGCATGGGCAAGGACTTCATGTCTAAAACACCAAAAGCAATGGCAACAAAAGCCACAATTGACAAATGGGATCTAATTAAAGAGCTTCTGCACAGCAAAAAAAAAAAAAAAAAAAAAAAAAAAAAAAAAAAAACACCCAACTACCATCAGAGTGAACAGGCAACCTACAGAATAGGAGAAAAATTTTGCAATCTACTCATCTGACAAAGGGATAATATCCAGAACCTACAAAGAATTCAAACAAATTTACAAGAAAAAAACAAACAACCCCATAAAAAAGTGGGCAAAGGATATGAGCAGACACTTCTCAAAAGAAGACATTTATGCAGCCAACAGACACATGACAAAATGCTCATCATCCCTAGCCATCAGAGAAAAGGAAATCAAAATCACAAAGAGATACCATCTCACACCAGTTAGAATGACAATCATTAAAAAGTCAGGAAACAACAGGTGCTGGAGAGGATGTGGAGAAATAGGAACACTTTTTCACTGTCGGTGGGACTGTAAACTAGTTCAACCATTGGGGAAGACAGTGTGGTGATTCCTCAAGGATCTAGAACTAGAAATACCATTTGACCCAGCCATCCCATTACTGGGTATATACACAAAGGATTATAAATCATGCTGCTATAAAGACACATGCACACGTATGTTTATTGCAGCACTATTCACAATGGCAAGACTTGGAACCAACACAAATGTCCATCAATGACAGACTGGATTAAGAAAATGTGGCACATATACACTATGGAATACTATGTAGCCATAAAAAAGAATGAGTTCATTCCTTTGTAGAGACATGGATGCAGTTGGAAACCATCATTCTCAGCAAACTATCACAAGAACAGAAAACCAAACACTGCATGTTCTCACTCATAGATGGGAATTGAACAATGAGAACACTTGGACACAGGAAGGGGAACATCACACACCAGGGCCTGTCGTGGGGTGGGGAGAGGGGGGAGGGATAGCATTAGGGACATACCTAATGTAAATGGGGGGGGCACACCAACATGGCATAGCATTAGGAAATCTGCACACATGTACCTAAACATAAAGTAAATGAAAAAATAATAAAATATAAAATGGGTGCAGCAATAGAATAAAAATGATGGAGTTGACCACAAAGGACAGCAAATGCTGTATTATAGCAATACAGAAAAATATATATCTACTGTCAGAAGAAGGTAACTTGAAATATTTGAGAGATGTTCTCTAAGAATGTAAAAATATTTTCAGTTTTAGATTCTGTAATAAACGTTTCTTAAGCATTTTTAATTTTCAAAAAAATTTGAGTGCATTCCTTGTCAGCTTAGTTTTCCTGAAGATTAAATATAATAGAGTAAAATAATACCTATTAAAAAATAACTTTTCTGGTAATAGAGAAGTTTAATTTTTAGATTAAAAAAGTAAAATGTTACAAAATTATATGCAGACCAATTTAATCAGAAGCTACTTTGTTACAACTGTGAGAAATGACACAAAGATTCAACTTTTACGTCAGCTGGGAGAGAAAATGATTACTAAGGGCTACAAAATTGTTTTCACTAATCAATGTTGATTTTTATTGTTATTTTGTCTCAAATTATGTTAATAACAAAGTAATGGCCTTGATCCAAAAAAATTTTTAAAAACTTATATAGTATAAAATTAAAATGTTTCTAGAAATAAAAAAAGAGATATATAAATAAATAAGAAAAGAAAAAAAGTGGATTACTCACAATAGCTAAGGTATGAAATCAACCTAAGTGTCCATCAACAGGTGAATGAATTTTAAAAAGTGATATATTTACACAAGGGAATGCTATTTATTTCTTAAAAAGAAAGAAGTCTTGGAGGTGGGCTCAGCAGTCTGTGCCTTAGCAAGCCTTGCAGATATTCTGATGCAACCAAAGTTTGAGGGACACTGCAAAGGATAGTGTCCATATGATTGCTGGGTCACCCCACCTATCCTGAAAGTGAGGAACATCCCGAGTGAGACCAGTTAGCATATTGTAGCTCTTTCTCCAGCCACAACCAGAAAGTCTTTGCTTCCCCTTTGCCTTCCACCACGATGGGAAGTTTCCTGAAGCCTCTGTAGCTGTGCAAAACTAGAAAAAGATGCACACCCAAAAGCCTCATTTGAAACTTCCAGACAGAAACCAAGCATTTGGAAAGTCTCTTTGGACAGTTTTAAACACAATTGCAGA
Organism: Macaca thibetana thibetana; assembly: GCF_024542745.1. NCBI lineage: Eukaryota > Metazoa > Chordata > Mammalia > Primates > Cercopithecidae > Macaca > Macaca thibetana. The sequence goes on from NC_065596.1 coordinate 143,062, forward strand.
AAAGAAAGCAACCTTACTCAGTGAGATGATGATGACAATGAAGACTTTTATGATGATCTACTTCCACTTAATAGTGACTTTACAATCCTTAACACTGCACTCAGCTACCAAGCCAATGAATAAGATTGTGCATCACAGTTGAAATCTGTTCTCCACTCCTTTTGTAGTTGTTCTGAATTGGGTACCAGAAGTCAATTGTCTCATTATTAACATAGCTTCTAAACTGATTCATTTTTGTGACACATAATGACTGTTAGTTGAGTTCTAGTTGTATGTTAAAAAATGCTGATAAAAAATATTTCTACAGAGACGACAGTCAATTAAAATTAACTGTGAGTTATGCTAGGAGTTATACTTAATTCACTTAGACTTTATTTGGTCATTTTAAAAATATATTTCAAAGAAGAAAAATTTTTTTAAAAAGTCTTTTTATTTTCAACAACATTGATGAACCTGGAAGACATTAGGTTAAGTGAAATAAGCCAGCACACACACAAAATAATAAAAAATTATCTCATTTCTATGTAGAGTATTAAAAAATTCAAACTCACTCCAGGTGTGAAGTGGCGGCCTTGTGTGTGATCTTTCTGCCCTCCCCAAGTTTGTGTTTTCGACATTAAAGTCTACTTCTTAACTAAAAGTTTTAAATTGGAAAATAAAAAAAAACTCAAACTCATAAAAGCAAAGAGTAGAATGATGATTGCCTGAAGCTGGAGGTGGAGGAGATGTTGGTCAAAAGTTATGAGTCTTTCCTACATCTCTTACCTTAACAAATAAGTTATTCTTCTCTTTTTTAAATCACCAGGGAATTGAATTATTTCCTGAAGAATTACAATTGAAAGAATAACATATTTATTAAAGCAATGAAGGTTGTATACTGAAATTTCAGAGGCTTTGCAAAATAATATATATTCTGCTCAAATCACCATTTCCTTTATTTTTTTCTGATTAAGAAAGACTTTTTCATGGTCTTTCAGGGATTATATTTTCGTTCACCTTCTATCTGCATTCTCTTTCTTCAGCCAATTGATTAAAAAAGAGATGCAGAGAAGACACATTTTCTTCTCATCCACACATCACTTTCACTTGCTATTAGTCAAGGTGATTTGAGCTGAGAATAGCAGTTTTCTATCATGAAAGCAACTTCTCAGAAATAAACAACACTCGGAAACAAAACTATAAATCTTTCAACAAAAGCTAACGTATTTTAAGCAAAATAAGCATATGCAGCAATAATAAAATGCTTGTGGTAGAATGGATTTATTTTATTTCTATTGAGTTCAGATAAGATTTTACCAAAAGCTAGCAAATATAGAGCAGAAAAAAGAATACTTCTGAAACAAGAATATTGTAAATGAAGGTAATTTGTCAATAGAAATAAGAATATGACCTCATGTTAATAATCTCATCTACAGTTGTACAACACCAAATGCTATTTTTTATTATAAACTGTATTTCATATAAGTATTCAATTTATATCATCCTCTTTCACTATTTCAATGCCTTCTCCACTTTGTATCAGTAGAAAACAGGTCAGCTGCTTCCAAGAAAGCAGGCAATGCTCTTCTTACTTTGATGATGACGAAGAGCACTTGTTTCGGTGATAAACCTGGTTGATTTTTTGTATTTAGTAGACAATGGTTTCACCTTGTTGGCCAGGTTGGTCTCAAACTCCTGACCTCAGGTGATCCATCCTCTTCAGCCTCCCAAAGGACTGAGATGACAGGCGTGAGCCACCACACTTGGCCCAGATTTATTCTTTTAGTCTGAAGTTGTCTTGGCTATTTGAACTCTTTAATTCTTTTGTATATATATTTAGAATAGTTTTTCTAATTCTATAAAAAAGCGTCATGGATAGTCTTGATAAAAACAGCACTTAATCTGTAGGTTGCTTTAGGCAGAATGACCATTTTAACTATATTATTTGAATCCATGAGCATCCAGTATTTTTCTATTTATTTGCATTCTCTCTCATTTCTTTCAGCATTGCAGTTCTTTGTAGAGATATTTTACCCCCTTGACTTAATGTATTTCTAGGTAATTTTTTTGTGTGTGGCTATTGTAAATAGAGCTCTTTTAAAATTTTGTTCTCAGTTTATTATTGGCGTACAGAAATTCTATGTATTTGTGTTGATTTTGTATTCTGAGATTTTTTTGAAGTCTTTAGGCTTAGGAGTCTTTTGGTGAAATCCTTAAAGTATTCTAGGTAGAGAAATATATCATCAATAAAGATAATTTGACTTCCTTTGCTATTTGGATTCCTTTTATTTTTCTGGCTAGGACTCCATTACTATGTTCAGTAGGACTGTTTAGGATGGATATTCTCATCTTATTTTTATTCTTATAGAGAATGCATCTACTTTTTGCATTTTTAGTATGTTTGTTAAGGATTTGTCATAGATGACTCTCATTCTTTTGAGGTATGTCTCATCAATCTCTAGTGTGTTGAGAATATTTTTGAGTCAATATTGGATTTTCTTGAATGCTTTCTCTGCCCTACTGTGTTAATTAAATATTTTTTCTTTTAATTATCTTTACATGGTGAATCACACTTACTGACTTGCATATGATGAAACATCTTTGTATTTATGGAATAAAGCTCACATGATAGTAGCAAAATAACTTTGATTTGCTTTTGAATTCAGTTTGCTAGTATTTCTATGGATTTATGGTTTAATGTTCACCCAGAATATTGACCTGTAGTTTCCTTCGTTATGTTTTCACTAGATTTTAGTTTCACATAATTCACTGATTTCATGCAATTAGGTTGAAATGCCACCTTGATTTTTTGGAATACTCAGTAGGATTAGGACCAGCTTATCTTTGTATATGTAGTAAAATATGGCTGTGGTTTCATATGATCCAGGGCTTTTTATGGTTAGTAGTTTTATTATTACTTATTCAATGTCATTACACATTTTACATTTTTGCTCTGTTAAAGGCTTCTGTTATTTTCTGTCAATATTGGGAAGTTTTGTGTATCCAGGAGTTTATCTATTTTCTCTAAATTTTCTACTTTGCATGCATGTTCACAGAAGTCTCTGAAGATATTTTTAAATCTATGTATAATCAGATGTGATTTATCATCTCTAACATTTAAATAAATGCCGAATAAGAGTTTAACAAAATTCGACATTTCTTCATAAATTTCTGAAAAAAGGAGGTATAGGACAAATGAACCTCAAGCCAATAATTGCCACATATAACACACACATACACACAAAAAGCACAGCTAATAACATACTAAACAGGGAAATCTTGTAAGCTTTCACTCTAAGGGCAGACAAAAATGCCCACTTTCTTCAGTCTTATTAAACATAGTACTAACTATCCAAGAAAGAAAAATTAGAAAATAAAAATCAAAACACTGAGATTAGAAAAAATGTTAAATTATTCCGGTGTAATTTTTATTTCTATACATAATTTTAAGTAAATGAAAGCCTAAGACATTACTAAAAATTAGTAGGACTAATAAATGTATTAAACTTGCAGAATACAAAAGCAACATACAAGTGTCAGTAGAATTTCTATACATTGACAACTATCATTAAATGAAATTAAAGAAATTAAACACAATTGGAAAAATATTAATCATAAAATGGCGTTACTAATATTGTTAAACATCTGTATTATACAAAATGATGTACGGCTATAATGCAACCTCTACCGAAATACCAGTGACATAATTAACAAATTTTTAAAAATACATCTAAAATTTATAGGGTACCACAAAAGGCCCTGAATAGCCAAAGTAATCAAGCAATAGAAAAAGTGAAGGTATCTGACTTTGAGATATACTAAAAAGCTATAGTAAAAAAAAAAAAAAAAAAAAAAAAAGTGTGTGGTACCTGAAAAAAACACACAAGCGAGTAGAGAAGAAAAAGGAAACCAGAAATATATTGATGTATTTACAGCCATCTGATTTTTAAATAATGGTGGCAATTTCTTAGGGAAAAGGCAGCATCTTCAATAAATGGTGTTGAGAAACTTTATATCCACATATACAAGAATATAATAACACCCTCAACTAATACCATATATAAATAAATTCGATACTTAAATAAAATAAAAACACAAAAAATAAATTAGATACTTAAAATAAAAACACAAAATAAATTAGATACTTAAATATAAGATCTAAAACTCCAAAACTACTATAAACAACATAGATTGAAAGCCCTGTAACACTGGTTGGGCAGTGACTTTTAAAATTTGACTTCAAATCCCAAGGAGCAAATTGAAAACATAGATTAATCAGATTATTTTAAATTTAAAAACTGCTGCATGGAATATAATACAATCAACAGGATGAGGAAACCAAAAAATGGAAGAAAATGTTTGCAAATCATAAATGTGATAAGGGATTAATATCAAAACTATATAACAAAATCAAATGACTATACAACAAAAAACAAATAACTATTAAAAATGAGAAAAAGGCTTAAATATTTTTCAGAAAAAGACATACATACGGCCAACAGATATATTAAAAACATGCTCAACGTCAATTATTATCAGGAAAGGCAAGCAAAAAAAAGAACTATGAGATACCAACTCACTTCTGTTAGAAGGACTCTAAGAAGAAAAAGTGTTGGTAGAATTCTGAAGAGAAGAAAATGCTTGCACACTATTTGTTTGAATGTAAGTGAGGACAGCCATTATGAAAAACAAAATAGTTTTCTTAAAAAACTTAAAAATCAAACTACCATATAACAATTGCACCACTGTATATCCAAAACAAATGAAATTAGAATGAAGAAACATTTGCACTTCTAGGTTGTTTGCAGCACTCTTCACGTGTAAAATATATAAAATCAACAGTTCAACATCTAATGAGTAAATAAAGGCAATGTGGTAGATATACACAATGGAATAATATTCATCTTTAAACAACAAAAATTCTATTATTTTCAATCACATGGATTACCCTGGAGGACATTATATTAGTTGAAATAAGGGAAGCACAGAAAGATTAATGTCTCATGATTTCACTTACACATGGATTCTAAAAAAGTTAATCTCATCGATGTAGAGTAAACTGGTGACCACCAAATGCCAAGGTATTTAGAAGAAATGGGGGGATTGAAAGATGGCTGTCAAATAATACATAATTATACTTGGATAAAAGAAATAATTTCAAGAGACTTATTGTACAGCATGATGACTATAGTTCATAATGTATTTGTATTTTTGAAAAATGTTTAAAATTTCATGTTGTCTAACCATAAAAATGTTAACAATATAAGATAAAGTATTAATTACCTAGTTCTAAGCATTTGACAATGTATATATATACTTCAAAATGTTGTTTAATGAAATACACATTTTATTTGTCAAGTTAAGAATAACAATGTTTCAAATACTGTCTGTCTCTTTGCTGTTTTCTCATTTGTCAGTCATAACCACAGGAACTTTGATGTTTAACAGTATGTTCTGAACCCAGCACAGTACATGGGAGAAGTCAAAGACTTTAGGACTTTTATTTTAAGCTTGGGGCACCTGAAGTTATTGGTGCTTATGGGAATAGTATGAAAGACACGAAAAGGGCAGGCTTGCTTATGCTCACATGATTGGCCACTGTGTGATCACAGTAAACTGGTTTGCATGCAAACTAACAGGAAATGTTTTTAATCCAAAAGCTGCCATTATCTCCAAAAGTTTTCAGAGAAAATCATCTAGGAGATCACTACAGTTAGGTGACTAAGAATATAAACTGTAGACTAAACTTCAACCACTAAAACATTTCTTTAAAAAATGAGTGATAAATTTCTCCAAATTGTAGTATCAATATAGAAAATAAGTATTATTCCAAATTTACAGCAGTTATTTTATTGTTTTGCAGTCTTTAACATTCACACTTTAAATAGAGGATTTTGCATGGAAATGTAAGTTGTTCTGTAAGTACATCCTAAATAACTAAATTTAAAATTGCTCACTATTAATTCTCTTAAAAATTTAATTTTTATATGTATGTTCTAGCAAATTACATATTTGCCACACTTTGTATAAAAGCCTAACATTTTTCTTTTACAAAGAAACACCATGATGATTTAATCCCCTCTTCGATAGACAACGTATGTCTTTTATGTTAATTAGCCAATCTTAAAGTTATATTTATAAGCAAACTTTCTAGTCAAAACCAGTTTTTCAGTACATTAAAAAATACCAATGTCCTCCTTAAAACCTACAACATACCGTGTGAAACCACATGGCAGGAAAACAACAGTGAGAAAACTGTAGTCGTAACACAGAAAAAGAAGGTCTGTGATGCATATATGGTTTGAATGCACATAAAAGGATAAAACTTAGATAATTAGGACATGAATGAAGCATTTCTCTTTAAATTCAGCAAGATTCAGCTTTGCAGCCTGGAAAAAATGTTCTCACATGAAGAATAAATGTTATTTCTTTGCAATTGGTATTTTCCATCTCTGACTTGAAGTTACAAACTAACTTTAGCAGGAATATTTATGACTAATTATGGAGCATCTGTTATACACTGAACACCATCATGTTTGTTTGCTACATTTATATATAAAAGCATCCACATGACTTATGAAGCTTCCCTAGTACTTACTGAAACAAATTGACTCAATAAATAAAATTTACTTATGTCACTTATAAAAAGTTAAGGGAATAATTAAAGAAAAGTAAGCTTATATAGGGTTCTAGAAGCTAATGGAATGTTTTAACTAAATAAAATGTAATAATACACAAATTGTGGAATTACTTCTAAAAATAATTTTGTGTGCACGACGAAATTTTATAAAAATTATTCTTATGACTACAAATGAGCTCAGATAATAAATACTTCATAAACTATAAAAAAAAAAAAAAAAGAGGAAACAAAAAGATTATGGGTCTAGGCCGGGCATGGTGGCCCACACATGTAATCCCAGCACTTTGGGAGGCTGAGATGGCTGGATCACCTGAGGTCAGGAGTTCAAGACAAACCTGGCCAACATGGTGAAACCCCATCTCTACGCAAAATGCAAAAATTAGCCAGGCGTGGTGGCACATGCCTGTAATCCAAGTTACTCGGGAGGCTCAGGCAGGAGAATCATTTGAGCCCAGGAGGCGGAGGTTGCAGTGAGCCAAGACCATGCTATTGCACTCGAGCCTGGGCAACAAGAAGGAAACTTGGTCTGAGAAAAAAAAAAAAAAAAAAAAAAAGATTATGGGTCTAGAATGAGTATCATGCAAGTAAAAACAGAAAATTTGCATGGAAAGATTCGAAATCATAAGCTATAAGATAGTGTAATAAACTGAATACAAAGCAGAGTATACATTTGCTTTTAGCATTTTTGAGGATTTTTGTTTTCTAGTAAATTAGACATCTTGTTAAAATGCTTTGCTTTGTTTCAATATTGCCCTTTTCTTCTGAAAACAGTTACAAACTTATACTCAAACACCCTTGCTCCTTAAACCTAAGTTATATCTTTAGACTAATAGATGTGTACATGTAACTGTATGTAAGTCAAAACTAAAACTCCATTATGTGCTCTCAGGCAGAGGCCACATGTTCAAAAAATACATAATAAAGTTTCGAAAATTATTCAGGACTCAGGAATATATTGATTTTATTTATGTTTATATATAATTTTTATGATA